>NW_007022608.1:285250-304954 GCF_000164805.1 Carlito syrichta
TAAATAAATAAATAAATAGGTGATTGTATTACATATGAGTTATCTCAATAAAGTTGTTTCTCACAAAAATCATTTAACAGAAACGAAGATTGTCTGAATTCAAAAACACCACCAGATTACATCTTGAGGATCTAAATGGAATTTTTCTAGAGTAAAATGAGTCATCTTTATGCAGCTTAGCTTTCTCAGACTGGTTATATTTTTAACAGTTTTTGGATGAAAAGTGAGGGCAAATATTATACTCATTCTCAATACTATACTGTGGAAATAATATGAGAGTATTCTATACTAATGTGTCAGTGGATTTTTATAGTAATGCATTTATCTTAACTACCACTAAGACTATTACTTAATATATTTATCTTATTTATTTTATTTTATTTTATTTTAAGTCAGAGTTTCACTCTGTCATCCAGTCTGGAGTACAATGGCACAATCACAGCTCACTACAGCCTCACTCCTGCCTCAGCCTTTCAAGTAGCTGGGACCACAGACACACATCACAACACCCGGCTAATTTTTTGTTTTTGTAGAGACAAGATCTTACTATGTTGCCCAGGCTTGTCTAGAACTCCTGGACTCGAGCAATCCTCCCTCTTCAGCCTCCCAAATTGCTAGAGTTGCAGGTATAAGCCGCTGCGCCCAGCCAATTACTAATCTTTTTAATCACCTCAAATTATTTTTAAAAATACATATATTGAAAAGGAAACATATATTCCTAGTATAGTTAGAAACCAGTTTCGTTTACTATAAATAAAAGATGACTGCTACAACAAGTACAACAAAACAAATCAGTATTTTTTAATTCTATCAAGACAGAGTTACTGCCTGCAGACTCTGTCTGACACCTGCTATCTTTTTTGTCTAAAGGAAAGACTGGTATATTACAGAGGTATTAAAATCTAGTGCAGCAGAAGGAATGACACTATCAAAGAATTTTTAAAAATTGAAAAGGAAACAAGTCAACGTTATTTAACTCTGGACCCACAGACCACCTAAAACTAGTTGTCAATTGTCTACCTAAGAGTCTGATGAAGATGTTACTGGTTGGCAAATGGCTCTTCTCTAAGTGGCTATTCCAGAACCAGGTGCCTTCTACCTGTGACTCCACCAGTGTCCCCTGTACGCAGCTAGAAGAGCGATCATGGAGAAGGAACACCCACTTCTTAAAAATATGACTCAGAATTGACACACATCACATTTCCTCATATTCCATTGGTGAAAATCAATCATACGGTCATTCCTGGATGCAAGAGAGCCTGAGGAATGTGGTCCCTGACTGGACTGCCATTTCTCAGGAAAATCTTAAACCAAAGAAGAGGAAGTAGAAGTTGTACCAGACAGCTCTCTTGACCAGAACTCAGGCTAACCCAGGGATTCTGGAAAGACGTCATCTACAGCTGAGATGACTCTTGAAAGGAGGTCACGGTATCATATGAATTCTAAAAAAGGATAGATTTATTCCATGGGAGACCACTTAAAACTAAATGGTCATTTAAAAAAATAAATAACCATCAAAACCATGCATACAATGATAGATTCTTGCCAGAAAATATCCATTTATCACACAAAATATTTCACCTAGAACAAATGCTCAAAGAGCTGGCACCTGTGTTGCCTCCCCTTTAAGATGCAGTTAGATTGACCTCCTTGGGTTTCATTGCCACATCAGTCTGTCCCTCTCTCCTTCAGCACCGGCAGCAAAATCCAACTTGTGGCTCCACTAAAGCAGACAAAAATCAAGAAACAGGCTGCCCCACTTAGTGCTAAACTGTAAAAAGCCTCAGAAACCATTTCTAAATCAATGTAAAAGCACTTCTAGAATATCCATTACCCTCAGGAAATTGGACTTGGTGGAGAGCTCTTTCAGTTAGTGAAATTCACCCCTTTTATAACCAAAACTTGTCTTTTTTTAGACTAAAACATGTGGAACACCTTCTAGAATGTACTTCCCAACCTTTTAAAACAGCAAACAGGGGACCAGCAGGCAGTCTCTTCCTGATGATACAAGGGTTATCAACAACAATTATGTAACAGACCCTTCAATTATTTTTTATTTTTTTTATTTTAAAGATGTGGGGTGCAATTCAGGATTAGGTATACAGGTGGTCATCGTACAGGTAAAGTTTAAGCCTCCCTTTGGTCCCTGCTTTGTCTGGTTTGAGATCAGGCATGCTTATTGATGTTATGCCCCCCCTGTCCCCCCGCCATCAATGCAGTTTCAACAGGCATTTTTTGACCTTATGCTAAATGGTTTAGACAGCTGTCGATTCGCAGTTCATGTGGCATCTGGCTTTTCCCACAATTGGCTGCTCAATTGCCCCTCACCTCTCAATTTCTGCTTGGTATGACCCCTCCCTTGCCTTACAAATAACAACACTACCGAGAGTAGTTTGACTCTTACTTGACACACAGTCCTAAATAAAAGACTAACTTTTGAGTCCATCTCAGGATGTTCAGTGCATATTATGTGATACTTCAGCATTCCCTTACACTCAGGTCACTGTTTTCTCTGTTTCACATAGGTGAAGTTGCTGGACAACTGAATTCCAAATAAGTGATATGATTAATTATTCTCTCATCATTAGGACTTTCATTTGCAAAGAACCCAAGACCAAGTAAAATTGGCTTAAGCAAAATAAGGAATGTTTTAACTTCTCCAGCTGAAAAAAATCATCCACTTCAAGCATATCCAGGTCTGGATGCTCAAACAGTAGGGTCAAAGCATTATCTCTCAATATTCCGGGCTCTACTTTCTGCCATGTTACCTTTTATCTAGACAAAGATGGCCACCAGCATCTATGGGCTTATTCCACCAGTGCAGGAATCCCAACAAAACCTAGGTATCTTTTCTCCAACAATCAAGCAAAAGTCTCAGTACTGCGTTTTGTTAGCCTGGATTGGGTCAAATGACCATTCCTGATCTAGTCACAGTGACTGAATGGTGTTAAAGTTTATGGGAGGTCATTGTTTTGGCCTAGCCTCCTGCACTAGGCCCCAGCAGACCAGAATGGAGTCATTAAGTGCCACATAATGAAACTGAACTTTGAAAGAAGTTTTCTAAAACTCAGGGGACCCCAATCAATGAGTTAGTATAACAATGAAGTCCCCTCTGCTTTAACTCGATAAGAAAAGTAACTTGGAAACAATCTTTTTGTTCCCTGTTTCTGCTTTCTTCAATCTTTTCTGCCCATAAAGCTCACCTCCTCGACTCAGTTCATAGGGACACATTCTATTTTATAAAACGAGGTGTTGCTTGATTCTAAAATCACAAATAAAAGCCAATTAGGATACTTAAACTGTATTTGATGCAATTTTGTCTTTTGACAACAGCCAGGCTTTGATCATGCACTCACCATGGGGTTCAGTCAGTCCAACACCACAAAGATAAAGAAAAGGGAAAATTAAGGTAAATTCCTTAAGATGAAATTAACATGCCATTAGCAGAAGAAGAGAGAAAGAATTCTGGGCAGGCAAGAAACTACAGACGCCAACTGAAGTTCATTACAGGTCTCTTAATCTTAGGCTTCTGGAGGTGTAAATATAAGACAATTTTTGAATAATCATTTTGCTATAGAGTCGTTCCTGTTAGTAACACTTCTAAAATTTTCCGTATGTAGGAAGATAAACTTGGCACTAAAACCATCCAATATACCTCTAACATTAGGCCTTTTTAAGTAGAACATATTTCTGTTTCCTGATTACAGCATGTTTCTATCATCACCCTTAAAATAATTTTCACACTTTTTTTCTCACTTGAAGTAAAAATTTCAGTGTGAAATTTCTCTCCTGTCTTCCATGTCATTATGTTAGCAGTTTTTTGGTCTTTGTAAGCCTTTCTAGAATACCATTTGCTCTTCAAATAGGAAGTATGAGAGCCAAAAATAATCTTTCCTTTTAGCCGAGTACCTCTCCAGTGAGTGTTGCTAGAAGCTTTAATAAATGGCAGTATCAGCAGCCAGGTCACTCCAAGCTGGTACTGCACTGAAGGCATCTTTTAAATTTGGGAAGGATATCAATCTCTTACGCAGATGTCCTTCTGCCTGTGTAGAAACCATATTTCCACAGGGAGTAGGCTTGGATCCGCTCTTGGCATCAAATAGGGGCTTCCCAGATGCTGGAGGGATGCACAAGTGGAGCCCTCAGCTCTGCTGCTGATGTGCTCACATGGTGAGAGCCAGCCAGCCACTCCCACACACACCTCATCCAACCCCTCCATAAATCCCGCTGTGCAGTAGGGGCCAGGAAATGGATCTGTTGTCTATTCAAAGGCCACAGGGCCAAGAACTCCCAAAGTTCTTGCGTCAGAATCACCACTCTTTAACTCGGCCAGGCGTTCTTCCTTGACCTCACCTGGCAAAGGACCACAACACGTCTTAGAAAGCTACCTCCCTGTGGTTCACGGTAAAAGGAAACTGGGGTTTGGAACTTGATCGTGCCATTTACCAGTATAGAGGATCATTTCTATTCACCTACCAGGATCCTACACTCCCTTTTCTGACTATAGCTTCTGTTTCCTTTTTAAAGTTCCTCCCCTCCCCAATATCCATTCTTATGGTCCAAGCAGGGTTCTCCCCAAGCCTAAGTCAATCAGCACACCTACATCCCTCTGGCCCCAGGGACTCGTTCTGGGACAGACCCTGGTCTAACTCGGTCAGGTCCGAGCATGTTAGAACATTGTGCAAGGGCCACTCAAAGAAGAATGCTATTTCCTGTTGGGCTTGAAACTGAGCCTATGCTAGAGACCAACTTGTCACAGTTTGCCAGGGACTTTGTTGGGTTTAAAACTGAAAGTCCCACATCCAGGCAAACCAGAGCAATTGGTTACCCTAAGTGATATGAGGACAGGAGTTGTTTCAGCCATATTGTTTTCACGTGAAATTTGACAATGAAACTAGCACACATAAATACACACAAAAACAGAGCTGAGAGGTAAAGAAAAAAAGCCAGTTTCTGGTCACATTTTCAAACTCTTTATTCTCTTTTTACTCCAACCAGCTTAACTTGGATTTCCTGATGGATGCAACAAAAAGTATGCTCAGCAATATATCAGTTGTGTGGTATTGCACAAGTCTCTTTTATTTATTTTTATTTTTTTGAGTTGGAGTCTCACTCTGTCACCCAGACTGGAGTGCAGTGGCCGCTCCCGGCCACCACAGCCTTGACCTGCTGGGCTCCGGCAATCCTTCCACCTCAGCCTTCCGAGTAGCAGGAACTACAGGTGCGCGCTACCACACCCGGCTAATTTTTTTGATTTATTGTAGGGATGAGGTCTCACCTGCCCAGGCAGGTCTCGAACCCGCGGGCTCAGACAATCCACTCACCTCAGCCTCCCAAAGGCGTGGGATTACAGGCTGAGCCACCAAGCCCGGTTTGCACAAGTCTCTTAAGCCTCAGTTAGTATATCTGTAAAACTGAGGTAGTATTTCCTGAAGATTAGATGAGAACAGTGTCAGTCTCTGTCTCGAGTCCTGGCATGTGGTAACTACCCAGTACATTTTGTTTTCTTCCCCTTTGTAAGCTAAAGCAGTGGTGGTCCCCAGCCTTTTGGGCATCAGGGACTGGTTTTGTGGAAGACAATTTTTCCATGGACCAGGGTAGGGGGGGGGAATCATGAGACATTTGATTCTCATAAGGAGTGTGCACCCTAGATCCCTTGCATGCATAGTTCACAACAGGGCTCCTGCCTCTATGAGAATCTAATGCCGCCACTGATTTGACAGAAGGCAGAGGTCTGCTCACCTGCTGCTCCCTCCTGCTATATGGCCCAGTTCCTAACAGGGCAGGGATAGAGACCAGACCACAGCCCAAGGGTTGGAAACCCCTGAGCTAGAACACATAAATTCTAGAGATGAGGGCTGGAAAAAAAACACAGATGTGTTTGCTCTGATTATTCATTGTATGGATAAGGGAAACTGAGACACCATTGAAAATGGACTTAGGTAAAGCCCTCCAACAGGTGACAAGGTCAGAACTAGATCCAGACTCCCTGAGTTCTGACTAGTGCTCTTTCCACCACGCCATGAACCCAAATCTGGTTTTCTCTTCTGAGGACACCATTCTGTTGATGCAAAGAGGATGAATTTTTCACCCAAATATGATAACGGTGGCATGTCAGGGGCAGAGCCAACAGCTAATCCAGAGCAAGAAGAGCACACCTGACCAACCTGCCTCACTGGACATTAGTCTTTCCTCATGGGATGGTTCCAACGGGGCCCTTCTCCCACCCCAAGTTGGGTTCATGCCCCAACCAAAAGTGAACCTCTCTTCTGAAATGCAGACTTGACTGAGGCCTGAGGAACTCATTGCCCTGAAAACCACTTAATAATGAAATATATCCATTATGGACAGCATGTTTGTGCCCCCCAAAAATGCAAACATTGAAGCTTAACCCCCAATAGGATGGTATTAGGAGGTGAAATCTTTGAGAGGCAATTAGGTCATGAGGGTGGATCCCCCATGATGGGATTAGTTCCCGTATAAGAAGAAACAGAGTGTTCCCTCTCTCTCTCTCCCCACTCCCTCTCCTTCTCCCTCTCTTTCTCTGTTTCTCATCTCCATATCCTGTCATTTGAAATTACAATGAGAAGACCACCATCTGAAAGCCAGGAAGAGGGCCTTCAGCATACTGGCACCCCGATCTCAGATTTCCAGTCTTCAAAACTGTGGGAAATAAATTTCTGTTGTTTAAGCCACCCAGTCTGTTATTTGTTATAGCAGCCAGAGTTGACAAAGAAGGTACCAATAACCAATCAGTAACTGCAAGATTCAGAAGCTAACTTTAGACTTTGTTTTCTTCTCAGGCAAGTAAAATTTGTTTTCAAAATGAAGCTCCTGGCTGTATTTGTAAATGCTTTTTCCAAAGCAAATGGTACTAGGAGGAGGAAAAAAATGAGGAGAGAATATATTAACTCTGTACCAAACTGAACTAGGAGTGAGGGTGGGAAGGGAACAAGGGAAAGCAGTCCCCTTTGTTGTCACCTGAGGGGGATGCTCCAGTGCTTGGCTGGTCTCCTCTCTCCTTCTCCAGTTTGGAGGTAGAGCCAGGGGCTCACCAGGACATGGGTAGGTGGAGCCCCACTCTCTACCATACTGGTGATTTATTTGCTATGTCCACAGCCTCCTCTATTACAGCCTGGACTGGTTTTACTCTAAGCTGACTTGAGATCATAAAAGGAATATTCTCCTTGATGCCACACATGTTTGGGAGGGAGACTGGGACAGAGTGGCCAAATGATTCCCCCAGGACTGCTGGGCTCAAGTCCAGATGCTTCAAAAAATCTTGGAGGAATGTACAGTACTGAACTGAAAGAAACGTTCCTCTCTGTAGACTAACGGTATGACTGCTATGTGTTCAGAGTCAGAAATGGGTGCTTAATACCTGTGAAATATGTCTACAGAGCTCTTGTGGGCAGGATGTGGACTGGTTTGCTCACTACAAGCCTATGTATCTGGCACATAACATAACAAATATAGGTAAATGTGAGTTTCATGTGCACAGTGTTTAAGGGTCCGTTTCATATTTCTCAACCCTACAGGACCAATTGACAGACAGACTAAAGAGTAAGACCATGATCCAAGCATCAACTTTATCCCTAGTAAAGTAAGATTCAAGATCTTGGCTTTAGCCCAAGAGCAAAAGAAACTCCCTGCTTCTCCTTGTCCTCCTCTCAGCTGAGCCTGCTGAGTTGGGGAAAGGAGGACAGCTGGATTCCTGCCTGTCCCACTCCCGCTCTACAAGGCCTGGCCCTGCCTTGGTGAACGTTCTACAAAGAGAAGAGTAGGAGGAGTCAAGTAGGCAGGTGGCTCAGAAGGAAAGAGTTGAAAGGCCTGAGAGTGGTGCATGGCATGTCTTTTTCCTGTTCACCAGGTGGATAATCACGCCCGATCCTGAAGGAGAAGAAGTCACCAAAAGAAGTGCCTAAGAAGTCTGCCCATTGTCTTGTCAAGAGTTCAGAAAGCAGAACCACCTCCCAGATACCTTCTTATCAGTATTCTAGGATCTTCTGAAAATAAACTCCCTGCCAAGGGCTTTCTAATGAATCCACTTTATTCCAAATTACAGAAGAAAGTAAAGAGTTTTACAGCAAACCTCTCATACCACTTTGTATACCTTTATCACATTTTTTAATTTTCTGGAGTTCAAAATAAGTACGCAAAAACATCATTCAAACCATTTAAAGATTAGCAGCCCTGTGTCAAACTGTCTATCAGTCAACCCAACGCAGGCACCAACAATCAGAGGAAAGGCCAGTGAGCTCATTCATGGAGACCCCTGCTGGGCTAGGTTCAGACCCAGACTTGGGGAAGCTAATGGTGCTTAATTAAGCCTCAGGGCTCCTCACCCACACAGCACCTGATGGGGACCCTAGCAATGTATTTACATGGTAGTAGGTTTCTATAAAAGTTGCAGAAGTAAATGAATTTAACCGTAATTGGTTAATACCACTCATTTCCACTCCACTCCCATGTTTCCTCCGTCTCACTTCCTTCCATATTGGGGAGCATTGGAATAGCCAGGGGAATTTTTGGATCTGGCTAAGGGGAAAAAAAAAACTAAGTATTTATTTTGCCTTCAATTTTGTTGATCTTTTTCTTTTTTTTTTTTTTTTTTGAGTTGGGGTCTCACTCTGTTGCCCAGTGCAGTGGCACAATCAAGGCTTACAGCTGCCTTAACCTCCTAAGCTCAGGCAATCCTTTCGTCACAGTCTCCTGAGTAGCTGGGACTATAGGCACACACCACCATACCCAGCTAATATTTTTATTTTTTGTAGAGATGAGGTCTCACTATGTTGCCTAGGCTGGCCTTGAACTCCTGGACTCAAGTGAGCCTCCTGCCTCCCAATGTGCTGGGATTACAGATGTGAGCCACTGCACCCAGACTTGACTAAAGAAAAATTCATGTACATTGGTTAGGTTTAGCAATAATATCTGTATGTAGTTTGCAGTCACTTCTGTATAGTCCAATGTTGTAGCGTAGGAATAACTTTCAGAAACATTTCCAAATTTATTTCTAATTGGAATTTTTACTGACATAATGGTAGATTCACCTAAAGTTGTAAAGAATAACATAGAGATTCCTTGTACACTTTACTCAGCTTTCCTCTTTTCCAGAGTGTCTACAGTGTTACATTCCTACCAACAATGTGTGAATGATCCAGGTTGTCTGCATCTTCAACATCATTTGGTGTTACCACTATTTTTTTAATCATAGCCACTCTGATAGGTGTATAGTGACATATCATTGTGGCCTTAATTTGCATGTTCTTAATGGCCAGTGATGTTGAAAATATTACTATATGCTTATTTGCCATCTATAAATCTTCTTCCATGAAATGTCTTTTGTCCATTTTTTAATTGGATTATTTCTTTTGAGAGTTATTTGTATATTCTTGATGGTAATCCCTTGTCAGATATGTGGTTTGTAAAGATATTCTTTCAGTCTATAATTTATCTTTTCATCCTCTTCATGTGGGATTTTGTAGCGCAAAAGTTTTTATTTTCATTAAATTGATAGGCCGGGCTCGGTGGCTCAGCCTGTAATCCTGCGCTTTGGGAGGCCGAGGTGAGTGGATTGCCTGAGCCTGAGAGTTCGAGACCCACCTGGGCAACTTGGCGAGAGCTCATCTCTGCAATAAATCAAAAAAATTAGCCGGGCGTGGTAGCACACACCTGTAGTTCCAGCTACTTGGAAGACTGAGTGGAGGATCGCCAGAGCCCAGCAGGTCGAGGCTGCAGTGGCTGGGAGCGGCCACTGCACTCCAGTCTGGGCGACAGACTGGAGACTCCAACTCAAAAAAAAAAAAAAAAAAATTGATACCAATTTATCAATTTTTCTTTTCATGGATCTTGTTTCTGGTGTCAAGACCAGGAATATTTTGAATACTCACTTTTGGACATATTCCAAGTCAGCCACAGTGGCAGTAAGTGGGTGTGGAAAATAAGGAGGTTTGAAATGCATCATCTCAGAAGCGAGTCTTTAGAAAATGCTTATAGTAACCAAATGTGAAATATCATAAATAGAATATGCAGTTTTCATTGTCTCATAAAATTAGCAAATACTATTTTAAATAAAAATAAAATTTGATTCACTATACAAGAAGAAAGACCAAGTTATCTTTCTATTATTTTTTTCTCTCTTTTTTTTTTTGAGGTGGAGTGGCACATTCATGGTCTCCCCAGTGTTGACCCGCTGGGCTCTGGCAATCTTTCCACCTCAGCCTTCCAAGTAGCCGGAATTACAGGTGTGTGCTACCACACCCAGCTAATTTTTTTTTTATTTATTGTAGAGACAAGGTCTCTCCGAGTTGCCTGGGCTGGTCTTGAACCCATGGCTCAGACAGTTCACTTGCCTCGGCCTCCCAAAGTGCTGGGATTACAGGCTGAGCCACCGAGCCTGGCTCATCTTTCTTTTACTTCTATGGATCATATAAGATGATTGCCATGTAGAAAGATCAAAGAAAATGCAACCCAAGAAAAGTATGTGGGAAAAATTGTATGGTTTTATAAAGAGTAAATAACTAAGAGATATCGTTAAGTTTCTGAAGTTTTGTGACTCTTGTCAGGTGTTTAAAATTTATAATTTACTATGATTTCTTTTCTTATATTACATCTATATTCATGTGTGTTCCTAATATTACACTCCAGTTAATAAAATTGGTTCCCAAAATTAAACTATAGGTCTTACAAAAACTAAATCATCCCCTGACCAGGTGTTAATATTTTAGTTGCCAAATCATGAGATGTCCTGTAGTGTTCCAAGGGAGAGGCCACAGTGACCACATGGGGAGAAGGAGATAGACGTTCAAGGGGTAACCAGTCGCCTCAGAAGAATAATTATTTACCAACTAGTGTGACAGTATTTCAATGTTTCAACTGGCATGACCCCAATGATGAGGTCTCACTAAATATAAGCCCTGCCCCTTTGTTTATGCAAGTGCTTTGCTAGGGTAGCAAAATCTGGGCAAAGAACCAGAAGCTTTCAACATCGGGCAGTTCTTGAGAAAAATAATAAACTTGGCCCTCTAAGTATTAAACAGAAACATATAGGAAAAAATACATTTGAAAATCAGTGACCCAGAATAGAAAACGACAACATCAGAAATTACTAATAGACATTAAACCAAAAGATTTCAGGAATTATTTAATTTTTCCCAAGACTCCTGTGTCAGTCATGCAACAAATTGGAGATGAATTCCTGGTTTTACAGGGGGCTTTCAGATGGCCATCCGTGGCCAGCCACTCTAAGCCATTGGAGAGATGACAGAAAAAACCAAAGGCGATGAAGCAATCTGATTCAACCACAGGTATTAGCTGTAGTCGGGCATTAAGCTCACTTAAACCACTGGTTTAAGCTCCTCAGGACAGCCATGGCTCTCACTTATTTCCAAAAGTGGGATCTAAAAATGACCCACAGATTCCAAGACTTGCATAGAGCAGTTTGACTACCACCAGTCTAAAAAAAAACAGCATTTAGCTAAAAGGCAACCATCACCAATTAATTTCACAGAGAATACTGGATAACACAATTTAACTTCTTGCTTCAGTGGCCCCACCTCCTAACCATGATGCCACTTTGAGTTACTCTGAGGTCATTCTCTCCATCTTCTTTGAAGCTCTTTTGATGCAAAGTCAGGATGGAATTCAGTTCCGCCATGCACTTGCCATGTGACCTTGGGCAAGCCTCTCTGCTCACATATGACTTGATGGTTAGTGATCTCTCCCTTACAAGTGTTCATAAAGCTAGAAACCCTCAAGCCTAGCAAATTTTCCATAAAACCACTGCTATTATAAAACAAATCTTGTACATTTTTAGCCACCAATAAAGAGGAAATGATGCTCAACACTGAGATTCTGACATTTATGGCCTATAAAGTAACAGTTCCTTCCATCAGATATTTACTACCATGGGACAAGACTATTATTGGAACTAGTATGAATGCTCACATTTTCATTCCTCATTCTCTATTTATCTTTGCAGTGTGCTCTGCACTAGAGAAAAGAAAGTCTTTTACTTCTCTCACGTAGTAACAATTTTAGAGAATGATTAAATTTAAAAGGAAAAAAGTTATTTTGCAGAGCACTCAAAAATACAACTATGTAGAGGCCTTGTTAAAACATGAGATTAATGAGGTTATGGTGCCTTTTACAGTATTTATGAAGAAAAAGTCTTCGTAAGCAAATTAGCAATATAAACATGATTTAAAGGGAAAAGTTTTCACTTCAAAATGCTTCTAAGATTTTTAAAACAATAGCATAATCTAAGCACATGCTATGTTAATTAATCTTTTCATGAAAGCAGATCCAGAAAATGTTATATTTGCTACTTTTAAGCTATTTTTGTGTCAGAACTTAACGGTAATATAGCTGCCTTGATAAAGTGGCTGTGGTACAGGGGAACAGGGATTTGTCATCTAAAACACAGATTCCAAGTCCTTGGATTCTATGTTTTCTCATTTGTAAAACTGAGATAACACCTCACATCAGAATTGTTAACAGAAATTAAGGTATGTCACTCCAACATTTCATTGTCTAAATAATAGTTTTTTAAAAAAACATTTCTAATTCATACTTTCTTCAAACAGATTATTTCATACCAATTATATCAATGAACATCTTTATTTTATATAGTTAACATGTGACACATCATGATGACCTAGACAATTTTTTCTATTGAAACTTTGGGACAGTATAATTTATTTGAAAAAATATTCTATTGAGATACTTTGAACCACAGTTAGTAATTTAATTTCTCTCGGAAAAAAAAAAAGTTTCCAATTTGGTCTAAAAAAATAGTTCCCCTGATAACCATAAACATTGTAGCCCAACCTACACTTTTTATGGAAGCAAAATTTCTGCCAAATCTCTGATGGTCTTGCCTACAAAAAGTCTGAAACATTCAGGCTGATATTGCTTCACAATTTTTCTTTTTTCCATTCCATTATACAAATCCAGTAGGGTTTGGGGGAAGGTAATTAAATATTTAAAAAATCATTAAAAATTACATTTAAAAAACTGAGGCAGTTTCAAGAACTTCACTTATTCTGACCACTTTGAGCCCATACCAATGACATACCGAAAACATTCACGACATCGGGTGGCTGCCAGTTTCAAATCCTCAAACAATGATAAGACAATGGAATTTTTTAATAAGCCAAATGGTTTTCCTGGCCAAACCTTTTTTTCTGTGTCATGTGAAATGTATTTAATGCAATTGACCAAGGTGGTTTTGGTTTTTCTTCAGACTCTCTAGGGATTAGATGGGAATCATGTTTTGACAATTTGCCCAGCAGGATTTTTAGAGTGTGGTGTCCCCCAGGCAAACTGGCACTCAGCAGTCAGTTAGCATAATTCTGATATGTATGTCCCATGAGGCAGTCCTTCCAGTCAAGGGTGGAGCCAAAGAAGTCAGCAGACCAAAGTCAAAGCCAGATGGAAAATCACAGACTCGGCAACACAAATGTCCATTTTCTCAGGATCAAAAAGGTGCTAGGCACGAATCAGCTAGTTTTCTCGCTTCCCCTGAGATGTACAGAAGCTTCTTTCTATTTCAGGAGGGGGAACGGGAAGCCACCTTGGATCAGACCCTCTTTGCTTCAGGAAGTTCACCCAGAAATGGTCCTTTATAAATAAATTTTGAAAAAGTGCCTTCCAGCTGTTCTGCAGGAAAAGTTTGAGAGTGCTGTTGGGTTTTGCAGTGACCTTGGACTCAAATCTTATTAGCAATCAAAATGGCTGTGTTCCTTCCAGTTAACGAGTTTGAAACTATGAGTTGATTTGAGGTCTAAGAAAACTTCTATGAGGTAAGTGGTCCCAGACATCTGCATTCTAGGTTTGAAGTTTTAAAATCAGTCTATTTTGATTGGGGCCAAGAGCAAAGAAAGAAAACAACCAAATAAAAAACTACCCAGAAGTAGGAAGGTGGAATCTAGTTGGGTGGCCTGGGCTCAACACTATAGCCCAGTACTGGGAACATCTCATGACTAATGACGTTATGGAACCCTTCCTAAACTCATCACCATGGCAACCTGATCATGTCCTCAAGGCAGGGTCAGCTTAAAACTTTCAGAGGCCCTAAATTCTGAAAAGAATGTTTCCCATTCAATCATCTCTCCTTAAAATGTCACTCAAAGTAATATGTATACTAAACTGTAAAATAAGGGTAATAAAGTCCAAGAGTAAAAACTAGCTTGTCCCATAATGCCTGTTTTATGTTTTTTTGCAATATCACAAATTTTTACCATAATTTTATGCCTCATTTTAGTTTGTATTTAGAATTATCTATTCCTGTCTTGAGGGAAAGACTCAGTGTTTATGAACCCAAAGGTCTTCAGCCTTGGGACCCTGAGTTTATTTGTGCCTAGAGAATCTGGAGCTGAAGAGACACTAGGTGAGCAGAAGTCTTCTCACTTACCATGTGCTTAGTCACTAAAATGCTTCTTAGGTCCCTCAAGATTGTACTTGGTAATCACATAACCTGATTTTAACAACACAGTGGAGGTAGGAAGGGTAATTAGGAGGCTATACTGCAGTCAAGAGAAAAGGTAGGCTAAAACTAAGACAGTGGGTATGAAAAGAAGGCATTAGACGGAGAAATACTGTGAACAGAAACATCAAGTGAAGTTTATGGTGGAGTGGGGTTGTGACTGAGGGGGGTAAGTAAGATTGGGGGAGGGGGCTTCTCACTTGGGTTACAGAGATGATGGCCATGCTACCAATCAAGATAGAAACTGTAGAAGAAGGGAGAGACAGTTAAGGGGTAAGAATAGTGATTGAGGATTATATAAGGCAGGTTGAACATGCTGTCTATCTCTCCGTGTAAAGCAGTCTACCCATGAGGGAGGTAGCCTAGATGTGCATCTATAACTTATGAGAAGAAGGATGGGGAGTCACCAGGTAGTTGAAGATAAGAAGTCCATGAGAACACCTTGAGCATAAAAACCATTCAATGCAGTGGGAGCAATGACCAAAGAGTGAAAAACCAAATAAATGACCAAAGACCAAAGAACATAAGGAATAAGGAGAAGAGATCAGAGTACCAGTGGAGATCTGTACTCTGTACTCAGGAGCCAACCTGAGAGGAAAAGGAAAAATTCTTCCCCTGCTAAGGAAAAAGAAGCAGAGAATAATGGACATAAGGGACATATTTGAAGTGAAGAAAGAGTTAAAGGTTATATAAGGTAGCCTTGACCTTCTCAACTACTGGAAATGATGTCGTTCCAGAGCATGATAGAGCTAGAGGTCAGTGAAGGGCTCAAAGAGAGCAAAAGCATTAAGTGGTACTGAAAGCAGGAAAGGGGAGCAAAGAATCTAGAGTGATGAGAAGATGAGCCCCAACTTGAGAATGGACTCCAGAAGAAAAAAAAAGGCAAAGATCAGTGAAAAAATTGGGTAGAAAAATAACCAACAGTATATCTTTGGATTTACTTTCCACTATTTTGAGTAAAGAACAGAAAAATAACTCTCAGATAACTATAGGTAATCTACAGATGGCCTGTCTTTTACAGGAATGAGTCTCTGCCAGATTTTAGCCTTTTGCAAATCACAAATACATGGTAACCTAGACATTTCACCCAGGAGAAAGAACAAGGCCCTCAAATCAAGCATAGACAAGAAAATTACTCGATATTGAAGAAGCTGTGCTTAAATAAGATCAATTTTCATAAACTATGTGAGAAAACATATCATATATATTGTGATGGTTAGTTTTATATATCAACTTGGCTGGACCACAGAGTATTTGGTCAGAATGTCTGACCACAGATATTTGGTCAGACATTCTGACTGTGTCTGTGAGGGTGTTTCTGGATGAGATTAACATTTGACTTGATAGACTGAGTAAAACATTTTTCCTCCCAAATGTGGATAGGTCTTATTCAATCTGTTGAAGGCTTGAATAAATAAAAAGATGGAGCGCTTCCTGCCTGACTGGTTTCCAGCTGGGACATCGGATTTCGCTTTCCATCAGAGTCAAACTGAAGCATTGACTCTTCCTGGGTCTTGAGCCTGCCAACCTTCAAACTGGAACTACACCTTTGCATCTCCAGGTTCTCAGGCTTTCAGACTTAGACTGGAGCTAACTGCACTGTGGGCTCTCCTGGGTCTCCAACTTGCCTACTGCAGATCTTGTGATTTTCCAGTCATCATAATCATGGGGACCAATTCCTTATTATAAATCTCTTTCTATGTGTCTACACATTCTATCAGTTCTGTATTCCTGAAGAACGCTGACCAATACATATATAATAAACCACTATTTTAGTATATCTAAAGAATAATTTGGTCACCATAATGTAATGATACCTTTAAGTTACTGTGTATTTTTCCTTGCAAAAACAATCAGTCTTACAAAAAGAAGTTGGCAAAAATTAACCATGAACCTAAAATTTATTTTATACTTCATATTTCTCCAAACTCAGCTCTGGCAGTTCCTACAGATCCTCAGTCAGCGTGATGCCCAGCATAAATGGGTGCTACTGTTTTCTGCTTTCTTACCTGTAATGAGATGGCAAGTGTCCCAAGAACACACAATTCAGCAAAATGAACTGGATCTGCCAGAAGGCTGTGTGAGGCCAGGAAGTAAGTTTCATCATTCTGACTTAGCAGGACAAATCATTTTTTCGATTAATGACGTTTCTCCTTTCCAAGTCAGACATTTTTAGGATGTTGTCAATTTTTCTCTCAAGGCAATACTTTCAACTTTCATGACATAAAATTATTTCAAGCACACTTCTTTTTTATTTCTTATTTCTTTTTTTTTTTTTTTTTTTTTTGAGTTGGAGTCTCACTCTGTCACCCAGACTGGAGTGCAGTGGCTGCTCCTGGCCACCGCAGCCTCGACTTGCTGGGCTCCGGTGATCCTTCTGCCTCAACCTTCCAAGTGTCCGGAACTACAGGCGCGCTACCACGCCCGACTGATTTTTGATGTATTGTAGAGATGAGGTCTCACCAAGTTGCCTAGGCGGGTCTCGAACCTGCGGACTCAGGCAATCCACTCACCTCAGCCTCCCAAAGGCGCGGGATTACAGGCTGAGCCACTGAGCCCGGCTTTCTTTTTTATTTCTGACTTAGGGTACCTGGCTAGGGATTTCATCTTTCTGGGCCTGTTTCCTCATTGACAAACTATGAAGACATTAGGGAAGGTGACCTGAATAGTCTCCTCTCGTGCTAATGTCCTAGTATTGAAAGTTAATATATATTTTTATATATACATATACATCCAAGATGTCAGGTGATACCTTCATGTGTCTTGGAATTTATATACCATTGGATCAAAATCCTAATTCCACACCCTGTCCAAGTTTGAACACATCTTTTTAAAATGTCTACAAACTTTTGGTTTCAGAATTTCTGGCACTAACCTTGAAATGATGGCTATCTCGCCATTTCCTGTCTGCCCCTATAGACCTAGATATGAAACTCAGTCCTTTCCTCAATTTCTAAAGAAAGTAAAGGGCAAGGGGGTTGACTTTATTACAGATTTGAAAAGGAGTCATAAATACAAACAACCCTTTAAAATATTGTCATGCCCACTCTCAACCTATTTAAACATCAGTCCAAAGAGACATTTGCACTGGCCAATTCACCCCCATAGTGTCTAGCCTCACTCTGTTCTTCTGAGAGTAGAATAATTATTATTTTCTTGTTCTGAGCACTTTCCTGTCTCTTTTATTTTCTTGGATTTCTTTTATTGCCCTCAAACTCTTTTTCACCTGCCATGTCTTAGTAGTATGTTATTATAAACAAAGACAGTTCTCTTCCTAAGGAGAATTCAGGCGTCAATCACTAAAATAATATATTGTTCATTTCCAGTCTCCCAACACCCACAACAGTAAAGGCAACCATGCTGCTACATTAAGAACTATCCTATCTCCATATCTCCCACACACATTACAAGAAACTCTCACCTTCTGGTTCATAAAGTGACCCTAACCAGATGCTCAGCAATAAAGACAAAAAGGTCTTGAATGTTCTAACTTGCCAGAAAAGGTTGATGTTCCCTCCATGGATGCTAGCACTGGCCCTCACAGCACAGACCTTCCCGATTGATAAGCCAACACTCACTTATGTGCAAGGAGACCTTATAGTTCAAAGTTGCAGAGTGTTAACAAATTAAAGACCATGTTTCAACCATTCAAATATTTCCAGGAATTGAAGTTATATTTGAAAAATAATTGTATGGTCCCTTTTTTAAATTTCTGAAGTCACTAACAATTCATTATTTGAGAGCATTAAGGGCTGCACTCAGTAGCATCTCCCCTTGACCATACCGATGAGTTATCTTAAACTGATTATTATTTTATTCACTTAAGCATCACCATTGATAAGTTTAGTCTGAGTTCATATAAATGCTGTCATTTATCTTATTTTCCACAATCTCTTCTACCAAAAATGGAGTATATATGATTTTGGTTGTTATAATTATCTGATATAAAATGTCCGTAAGTAGGATATAATTGACCTTGTTTGTTTTTAATTGTTTCTTCTTTATTTTAATTAATAATTTATACTGTCTTTTGACATCAACAATTATCTCAAGCCTAATTATTAACAGAATTTTATAACTATTTTCTAGAAACAAAGACCTTACTTCTAAAAACAAATAATGCTTAAACATGATTTAAATAAATAGCTTTTAAAGGATGTCATAGACTTTTGTTTAATCTACAGAAGCTTTATTCATAATAGCCTGCCTCCTCTGCAAAATTAGAAACAACCCCAACAGTCATCAATTGAAGAATAGATAAACAAATGTTGGTATATCCATACAATGTAATGTTACATGCCATTATAAAAATGAACTGCTGATAAATGGAAGTAAAAATCAACTGAGTGAAGTTCAAGATTTGTGCATTTTACTGTAATATGATAGATTTTTATAGTTTCAAAATATCAATTGTCAAAATGTATTTGAGCATCAGCACATAAGCAAAATTGATATCTTATGAAACTTTAGAATATTGGTTATAAAATGGAAATTTGCATCTTAATATTTAATATTTTGCTCACATACATTTAATTTTTCAATAATTTTGATGCAATTTAATTTTTAATGTCCTTAAAAATGCAGTCAACTTTTAAAATGTTTGGAAAGGCAATTTTTTGGAAACCAAAAAAAAAAAAAAAAAAGACCAGAGTTTCTCTGCTTAGACAAATCAAGTCAGTCAAATTCCCTCACCTGAAGAGAAATAAAACAGTAAAAGGGAAATCCTTCAGTCCAGGTTGCTTCAACCAAAGAGACGGGGCAAGATGGCGACGGCATAGGTGAACTGGTGAGATTCTCTGAACGGACCAAGACTGCAAACTGCTGAATAGACAGACTGTAAAGCAGAGGGAAAAGTGAACAAAACCAGAAGACCCTCATAAGGAAGAACAGGTCATTGCAGAAGAGAAATAAAAGCAACCCCACCTTCCCTCAAAAACAGAATTGAAGAGGGGGAGGGAAAGGGGTAAAGGGAGAAAAATCTACAGAAATGAAGAAAAACCAAAAGAAGAGTATGGGTCTCTCCCAGACGCCTGGGAGAGCAGACACTGAGAAAATTGACTTTGGAATACAAACAATGAAAAGTCCCCAGAATGAAGGGTCTCAAAATGCAAATGTAGATATCAAAACAATAATGGAGAGACTAAAAAGAATTGAGGAGACACAAGAAGAAACGAGGAAGGAGCTGATATCTGAGATAACAGTAATAAAGAATACTGTGA
>NW_007022609.1:0-539 GCF_000164805.1 Carlito syrichta
ATTTTCATATACTTGCTGGCCATTGTATTCTCCTTTTGAGAAACATCTGTTCACGTCCTTTGATCATTTTTTTGTCAGATTTGTTTGTTTTCCGCCCTCCCTCCCTTCCTCTCTCTCTCTCTTTCTTTTTCTTTTGCTACTTTGTGGTATGAGTTCTTTATGTATTTTTGAATATTAATTCCATACCAGATAGATGGTTTGAAAATATTTCCTACTAGTTGACAAGCTGCCTTTTAAATCTTGTTGTTTCTTTTGCTGTGTAGATGCTCCTTGATTCAATGTAGTCCCACATGTTTTCTTTTGCTTTTGTTGCCTGAGCTATTGGTCTGATATTTGAAAAATCATTGCCAAGGTCAATATCAAGAATCCTTTTCCATACGGTTTTTTTTATAGAAGTTCTATAGTTTCAGGTCTTATATTTAGGTCCTGAATCTATTTTGAGTCAATTTTTGTGTATGATGTAAAATAAGGGTCCAGTTTCGTTCCTTTTACATGTGGATATTTGGTTTTCCCTGCACCATTTATTGAAGGGATTTTTT
>NW_007022610.1:0-586 GCF_000164805.1 Carlito syrichta
TCAAACCCAGGGGGTCAGGCCATCCTCTCACCTCAGCCTCCCAGAGCCCCAGGATGACAAACATGAGCCCCCACGTCCAGCCTCCACACCTCTCTTGGGGCCCCCCTGCAAGCACCACTCCCTTCTGACAACCCAGGACCCCAGAGGGGGCAATGAGAGTCGCCCCCTGAGCCCTCCTTGGGGAGAGTGCCTGGCACAGGGGTTTGTCTCTGTTGGGTCACACACTCTGGGAGGCCCAGAGGAGGCTGCCTGAGCCCAGGGTTCAGAGACAAGCCCGAGCGAAGTGGTCAGACCTCATCTCGGCATTAAGTCCCCAAAATTGTGTCAGCCATGGTGGCCCCCAGAGTTCCAGCTACTCGGGGGCTAATACCGGAGGATTGCCTGAGCCCTGCAGGTCGAGTCCCCTGGAGACACATACATGCCACCACGCCCCAGCCAGTCCGACGGAGACTCCGGCTACAAAAATACGTGTCCCATATGCATCACAATGGGTGACCATGGCTCCCCAGGGAAAGGTCCATGAGGGCGGGTGACGATGGAGAGATTTGGAGAGGAAGGGGCCCTACCTCTGCCTGAAGGTCACTGA
>NW_007022612.1:0-716 GCF_000164805.1 Carlito syrichta
CTTCAGCCAGCAAGTTAAGTCACCTAGCTAACTCACTAACCAACTAGTTAAGTCATCTATTTTGCTCATTTACCAATTAGTTTAAACAATTATCTAACTCATTAACAAACTTATTAATTCAGCTAGCTATCTTGTAAGCTAACTAGTTATGTCAGCTAGCTAAGTGAGCTAGCTAACTAGCTAGCTAAGTAATTCAGCTAGCTGTCATCTAGCTCACTAGTCAGCTAATTATTTAAGTCAGATACTTAAGTCTGCTACCTAACTAGTTTGCTAATTAAAGTCAGCTCGTTATTCAGCTAGTTAAATAGTTAGCTAACTATTTAATTCAGGTAGTTAAGTCAGCTAGCAAACTAGTTAAGTCACCCAGTTAAGACAGCTAGCCAAGTAGTTAAGTCAGCTAGCTAAGTCAGCTAGTTAAGTCAGCTTTCTAATTTAATCAGCTGGTTACAAAATCTAGCTAGCTAGTTAGCTAAAGGTTTAAGTCAACAAGTTGAGTCAAGTTGCTAGCCAGTTAACTAACGGGTTAAGTCACCTGGTTGAGTCAGCTAGCTAGCTAGTTAGCACATGGGTTGATTCAGCTGGTTGAGTAGGCTAGTTAGCTATTTAGATAATGAGTTAAGTCGGCTGGGTGGTCAGCTAGCTAGCTAGATAGCTAATGAGTTAAGTCAGCTGGGATGAGTCAGCTAGCCAGCTCATTAGCTAACTAGATAAGTCAG
>NW_007022613.1:0-362 GCF_000164805.1 Carlito syrichta
ATTCTCTTGATAGTTTCTTTGGCTTTGCAGAAGCTTGTCAGTTTAATGAGGACCCACTTGTCTGTCTTATCTCTTATGACCTGTACATTTCGCGTTTTGCTCAGGAATTGGATGCCAGTTCCAACTTCCATAAGGGTGTGTCTTGCATTTTCTAAAGATCTTATGGTTGGAGGTTTTGCATTTAGGTCTCTGATCCATTTAGAGTTAATTTTTGTGCATGGGGATAGATAGGGGTCTTGTTTGAATCTTCTGCATGTGGTCAGCCAGTTTTTCCAGCACCATTTACTGAATAAGGTCTCCCCCCCCCCATGGGGGGGAGGGGGAAGGCTTTGTTAAAAAAGAATTTGGTTGAAAAATTAAGG
>NW_007022614.1:0-1075 GCF_000164805.1 Carlito syrichta
AAATTCAAGTCAGAGTTGGAGATTTGGTAATTTGTAACTTGGATAAAGTAATTTTCAGACTGTGCAACCACAAGATGTGAAGAACATACACTCAGTCTTTAATTACGAGAGGGATTATAAAAAAACTCTTAGAGAATAATTGTTTTATGTGTGTACCTCAGGAATCAAATAAAACACCTGCTCACTTAGAAGATAACCTAACTTGCCTAGGAAGAAAAGTATGTTGCTTGAGTAAGCATAATTCCTTCTAGACTGGGGCCTCATTACCTAAGAAAGCTGAATATTAGGTATATATATATATATATATATATATATATATATGTATATATATATATATATATGTATATATATATATAAAATGAATTTTTAAGAACCCGTAGTACCCAGAATCATTTTCTCTTAATTTTGTTAATCAAGGCAATGTTTAAGAGACTGGTGCATAATAAAAAGTTTAGCATATTAGCTGTATAATTCCAATGTAAAATATAGTACTGAGCAATGAATTTCAGATAAAAGCTATATAAATATTTTACCAAATTCACAAATTATATTGAATGAGGGCATATCTAAGATTTTATAGGTTTATGAATTTAATTGTCTTGATTTGTACAAATTATTTAACTTCTTTGGGACCTTTTTGTTTGTGAGGATATCAAAGTAATTTGAGTGATCCAAATATTAATTTAAGAAATATTGAAAATATTCTGGTTTTGTTGTTGTTGTTGTAGCTTAAAGAAGGCTGACCCCTGAGACCTCAGATTCACATAGTAATCCCCTTTCAGACCCTATTTTTTCTTCAAGGTTATCCGAGGTCACCATCTACACCTTACTAAAGCCAGGACAGGAAGACCCATTCTTGCTAGATTCTTTCTTCTCCTTCAGCCATCCCCACCCCAAAACACATACCCATCAATTATCCCTTCATTGTCCCACAGTAATTTCTAAGGGATCTGCTCTCTTCCCTCTATTCCTTTTACTCATTCTCTGGGATATAGTTAACAGCCTGATAGCCGATGCTGGGTCTCCAGATGTACCCTCTTCCAATCTTTTGACAAGAAGAGACAGGTAGCACTTT
>NW_007022615.1:0-647 GCF_000164805.1 Carlito syrichta
TGGACTTGGTCTTCCAGACCTTTGGCATCATTTAGATTTCCTAAAAATGAAGTCAGACAAGGGCTTGTTCCATTAAGCATATCCCTCCCCAGACACACCACATTGACAATCCACTCTCAACACAGACACATCAATTTTCTCGGTTAGAGAACAGAATATTAAGGGTCCTTAACACATGGCTTGAGACACCTGTTGTGGTTGGCTTTGCCGAGTCATGGGGCAAACTCTCCCTACCAACTCACAAGTGATAGAGCCTGGGGCTAGGCATAGTGGAACCTTGGCCAAACCTTCAACAGAGATCTGGACAAGGATGCCACTGTCTTTGGACAGTGAATTATGGTAATGACTTATTCAAGGATATAGGAAAGGCTGTTTGAGGTCTTTGGACATGCATAAAAACTCACAACATTTGTAAAAGAAAAATGAACCATCACATGTGAGATAACAGATTCAATCTTAATTGCTGCTGAGGTGGTGTTGATCTGTAGGTCAACCTTAGCTCTGGCGATTGGCCAGTGAGGCAAAGATAAAAATTGTGTGGCTTTGGACTTAGACTGAACAAAACTCTCTTCCTCATGGGATGCCTTTTTTTCCCACACTAAATCCTAGAGTTTGCTTCAATCCAGTATGTGATTATAGGGTCTACA
>NW_007022616.1:0-743 GCF_000164805.1 Carlito syrichta
GGCAGAGACTGTCAGTTGTCCTCCGAGATGCAGCTCGGTCCACGGGGAAACTCCGAAATCTTGGCTAGAAGGAAGCAAAGATTTAACCTTAGTGCATCACCCAGTCAGGCCACAGCGGTCTGATGTCTTTCCCTGGAGCTGCACGCTGAAGTGTATCCTCAGCTAGAGCCTTAAATTGCCACCAGGTTCCAACACAGTCCACAGAGGGCCACCAGTTAGGAAATATGAGAGAGAGAGAGAAATATCGGATGTCTCGTCAGAACCTCCAAAAACGTTAAGTATGGACGGACTGGGTGAGGGTCGAGAGATGCAGGGAGGCGCGCAGCACTGGCGGGGCTGGCAAACCGGAGGTCACAAATCTTACTATTAAACTTTATTGGCTTCCTAGTGCCAGCTGAATGGAGTCCAGACTCTCTGGCCCATGCGGCCAGGGCTCCTCTCTACAACCCTGGTTCCTTTCTGATTGCTCCACTTCTCTTCCTTCATACTCTAGGACTATCAGGCTACATGAAGGCCAATGAATACTGAATACCCTTTCATGCTTTCACATCTGGGTTACATGAAATGTCTTTCCACCTCTCTTCACTGGGCTAACCATTATTCCTTCTAGACAATTCAGTTCATATATCTTTTCTAGACAATCTTTCTAAAATTTATTAAATGCCTGCTATATGTCATTACAGGATTAAGTGTGCAGTGTACAAAAAATAAGATCTGAAACACACCTCTAGTCGTCAGAGGAA
>NW_007022617.1:0-791 GCF_000164805.1 Carlito syrichta
ATACTCCTATTGCAAGATAATTTGAATGTTGTAAAGACACTTATAAAAAAATAAAAAAATTTGTCTCATTTATGAAGAAATCCTAAAGCCAAAATCTAATTATAAATATCTGTATGTGTATTATTTCTATAGATACTATCACCATAATGCTTAAGCTTAAGGACTATATTTTTGATGTTGTTTATATACATTAAATAAAAAAAAAGAAAATGTAAGTAACAGTGTTACTACTTAAAGTTATATGAAGAGGACGGACTTGGTGGCTCAACCTGTAATCTTAGCACTCTGGGAGGCTGAGGTGAGTGGATTGCCTGAGCCTGCGGTTCAAGACCAGCCAGGGAACTTGGTGAGACCTCGTCTCTACAATAAATAAAAAATTAGCTGAGCGTGGTAGCGCACACCTGTAGTTCTGGTTCCTCGGAAGGCTGAGGCAGAAGGATCACTGGAGCCCAGAGGGTCCACGCTGGGGTGGCAGTGAGTGTGCCACTGTCCCCCAGTCTGGGCAATGGAGTGAGTCTCTGGCTCAAAAAAAAAAAAAAAAAAAAAGTTATATAAAGATCTTAACTTCTCAAAAATATTTCTTTTAAGAAATTTTATTGTGGTGACCAAACATTATAATAATCCTATACACAGACACACACACACACACACACACACACACACACACACACACACACGCATGAGCATAAACTGAAGAAAGAAATTTTAAAGTCTTATATAGAACTCTGGTACAACTGCATCTATATTATTCTATGGAATTCCTGCTGGTCCATGTCAAAGCATTTACTGAA
>NW_007022618.1:0-702 GCF_000164805.1 Carlito syrichta
CTAGGAGTCAAGTTTACATCTTATTCATGCCACCCCACGTGCACACTTCAGAACACCTGCCCCACACCTCAGGCTCCTCTAGGACCTTGACACAGATTGGGGGGGTACCTCTTCTCCAACTCTGGAAAGTCCCTGAGGGGTCCCAGCCCCACCCACCTAACCCCAAGGCAGATTCCATTTCCAACCCCTCTTCCATACCCCAGAGGAACCCAACCACAAAAGTGAGTGCCTGCCTGAGAAATGGGCCCGCCCCACCACCATCCTCTTTGCAAACTACAGTATTTCAGGGCCACGGGTAAATACAGGTGAGGTAAGCCCTGGGGTGTGACCTGGAGGATGACACTTCTCAATCTCAGGATTCAGATACACAAATTGCCTCCTTCCCACCCACTTAGGATGATTCCCTTCATTGATCACTGCCCCCATCCCCCCACACACACTCATGGGAAGCTGGGGTTACTGCAGAGCCTTGTGGCAGTGGGGATGTGGCAGGGGACACAGTGTGCACATCCTCAGGAGCCTGATAGTACCCATCTCTGTGGCCCTACTGCCTCACTTCCCTTGGGGTCCTGAGATGATGAAGTTATGGAGGAGCTGGGTGGGGAGGAGGTCTGGCTGGGCCCCACCTGGAAACTTCCCTGTGACCTCACCTGCAACCACGCAGTTCTCAGAAGTGGGACCAGCAAAGCTGTGGACTTGCCC
>NW_007022619.1:0-730 GCF_000164805.1 Carlito syrichta
GTGCTCTGGTGAGCCTTCCTTCCATGGCCTTCCAAGGAGCCGGGAGGTCAGATGTACGCCACCATGCCATGCTGATTTGGATGGAGTGTAGAAACGAGGACTCGCCAAGTTGCCTGGGTGCATCTCAGATCCATAGGCTCAGACAGGCCTCCCAAAGTACTGGGATGACAAAACTGAGCCCTCGAGCCTGGTCTCGATCTTTCAACAAAAACAAAGCAGAAGGCCTGGTGTGATGGCCCAGGCCTAGAATCCCAGCGCTCTGGGAGACCGAAGCAGGAGGATGGCTGGAGCACAAGGTTAGCCCAGGTCATGCAGGGAGACCCTATCTCCACATCCATCAAAACTGAGATTCTGGGTTCATGGTGCTCATTATTCTGGCCACTCCGAGGCTGAGACTGGAGGATTGCTGGAGCCCACGATTTCAAGGCTGGCAGTGAATTACGGTCATATCCTTGGGCACCAGCCTGGGCCACAGAGCCATACCCTGTCTCCAAAAACATCAGAATTCTCAACAGGGCATGGTGTGTTCACAGGGTGACTGGCTTTAGAGACAGAAAAAATGGGATTGGGGGAAAAAATTTCCCTGGGTGAGGAATGTGTCCCTGGCTTTTCTTGGCAGAATGTTCTTGTTGCTGAGTCGGAGGGCCAGCCAGCCTGGGGCACATTTCTCAACTGAGATAGGAGTGCCAGCAGTACCCGGGCCAGGGCGGGTTGGGAACTACCACAACAA
>NW_007022620.1:0-766 GCF_000164805.1 Carlito syrichta
CCAGGGAATCCATTCGCCTGGGCCTCCCAAAGTGATGGGATTACAGGCTGAGCCATCAAGTCCAGCTGGGAGCTTTTCTTAAAACAAAATGATCTTGCTACCAAAACCACATGCACTTTTATCATATTAATAAAGAAAGTCAGCTTTTGGTAATTTCTATACCTATAACAGGGAATTGTGAGGGATTGGGTAAGAATTATAAGATTACCTTATAATTTCATTTTTTTTTTTTGAGTTGGAGTCTCACTCTGTCACCCAGATTGGAGTGCAGTGGCCGCTCCCGGCCACCGCAACCTCGACCTGCTGCGTTCCGGCGATCCTTCCGCCTCAGCCTTCCGAGTAGCCGGAATTACAGGCATGCGCTACCATGCCTGGCTGATTTTTTGATTTATTGTAAAGATGAGGTCTCGCTGCCCAGGCGGGTCTCGAACCCGCGGGCTCAGGCAATCCACTCACCTCAGCCTCCCAAAGGCGCGGGATTACAGGCTGAGCCACCGAGCCCGGCTATAATTTCATTTTATGAAATAGAATTAATTCCCACAAATGTTTATTGATTCTGTGCATGAAGTCACTTATGCTTCTAATCAGGAACTGGAAAAATAGCATATTTTTTGACAGTTTAGTGCCAAAATCTTTTGAAATTACATCTTGTGGGCAATTTTTCAAACTAGTCAATATATTTGCTTTTTAAAATATATGTATAGCTTCACTAAAAACTCATGTATGAATTTAATGGTTTCACTAATTTTCCACCAGTGATATGATC
>NW_007022621.1:0-1229 GCF_000164805.1 Carlito syrichta
GCCTTCCACAGAGGTTGCACTAGTTTACACTCCCACCAACAGTGCAGAAGTGTTCCCTTTTCACCACACCCTCTCCAGCAGCTGTTTTTTTTCTGGAACTGGCATCCAATTCCTGTACAAAACCCGTAACCCACAGTACATAAGAGAGAAGATAGACAAATGGGACCTTATTAAACTGACAAGCTTCTGCATAAGCCAAAGAAACCATCAAGAGAGCAGGGAGACAGCCTACAGACTGGGAAAAAGTATTTGCCAAATCTAGGTCTGACAAAGGCTTAACATCCTGGATCTACAAGGAACTGAAACGTACTGAAAAGAAGAAAACAAACAACCCCATTATAAAATGGACAAAAGATATGAACGGACACTTCACAAAAGAAGACATCCGAGCAGCCAACAAACACATGAAGAAATGTTCAACCTCACTGATCATCAGGGAGATGCAAATCAAAACCACACTGAGATACTGCCTTTATTTTCTCATTGCAAGAAACAAAATGCATTTTCGTGCTCTCAGTCTGTCCTTTCAAGTCATTTTTCACATCTCTAAAATATTGTTGATAAATGCCTTCCTCATAGGATTATTTTATAATTAAATAATATGATGTATGTGATTGGCTTAGTAGCACATAATAAATCATATGCATACTCAGATTCACATATACGTGCATTACTTTTTGTGTTCACATTTATATAAAACATCCCCCATCCCTCCTTTCGCCCCTCCCCAAAAAAATGAAATGAAATGACCTAGATTATTTGATTAAATTAAGGTCTTAAATATAATATGACTAAAATAAAACAATTATTTGTATTATTTAGTTAAAGCATGAAAAGAAATATTTTGGTTTGTACATCACCAGTAGATATTCAATTTTCAAATGATTCCTTACAACATTCTTGAAGTAGGCTAGTGGAATGAAATAAATTCTAAACATTGACTTTTTTTTCCTTTCCCTACTTCTACCTCTTTAATGTGAGATATCAAGCAACAGTCCCTGGGTCTCTACAAATCAAATTTCTGTTTGTCTTCTGCTTTCTCTCATTCTCACTTTTCCATAATTTCCTTCTGTTGCCATGTTGAACTTTTTTAAAAATACTTTTTGGTGTGACTTTATCACATATCTCTCAGATTTTTCTCTTTCTCTGTCATTTATCTCAAATTATAATCATTCCTTCTTCTGTATCTTTTATATGCAGACGCTCTTAGAACTTTACTTTTAATAATT
>NW_007022622.1:0-902 GCF_000164805.1 Carlito syrichta
TGAACTCTCTTGCCAGAGCCAAGTTTTACTTTTTTCCCTACTGAGTTGTTTTGTCTTTTATACACTTCTGAGAGTTCTTTGTATATTATAGATATCTACCTAACTGACTATTGCTTTCTTTATGAACATACTTGTCTTGATTGCAGCATTTGTCTTTAAATTGTGTGGCACTTTGTGCCATACCAAGCGTTCCATATTTATGGAGCCTAGTGTACCCTCAGGATCTCCTTACATTCCCCCACCACCAGGTCCTGTGTGCAGTCACCCAAATGTTCTTTCACTGAAAGGCATGACCCCTCAAATTTGAACTCCACTCTTACTGTGTGCCACTGACCTGCGGGCCTGCTCATTCACCTACACCATGTGCACCCAATTCTGGTTGACATGACACGTGGCTAATATTCTGACATCCCATAGGCCTCTCTGATAGTCTTTTATTGGTTAGTCTTGGGAGTTTTGTTTTCCACATAAATCATGTGGTATTTTTTTCCCAACAGTAAAAAACAAATAAAACTAATTTCCACTCGAATTTGAATTGCTAACTTGGGAGAATGTATACTTTCATCATTATTGTTTCTTTCACTTTTCTATCAAGTATTTGATATGTCTTTCTGTTTCTGAAATATGGTACATTTTCATGGTTCTTATTAGATGGGTCTTGCAGTTTACTTGTTAAATCTAACTGTAGTTATTTTATAGTTCTTTTCATTGTTGTGACAGAAAATTTTCTTGTTTCTATTTCTGTGAGTTTATTGTAAATACGGAGAAGCTATCAATTTTATCTAATGTGGCTATCTCACCATATTCTCTTATTAATTTTATTGAATATAACCTGACTCTCTCGAGTTTCCTAGATGTACAATCATACTTGCTAGGACTGCTAGAAAAACGGTAAATAATTT
>NW_007022623.1:0-774 GCF_000164805.1 Carlito syrichta
ATAAGTCCAAAGATTATCCGGGTGTGGTGGTGCAGGTCTGTGATTCCAGTCACTCAGGGATCCGAGGTGGGAGGATCGCATGAGCACGGAAGCTGGAGTCTGCGGTGGCAGTGAGAGTGCCCCTGCCCTCTGGGCTGGGCGACAGAGAAAGATTCCGACTCCAAATAATAGTCATCACTACCACCACCACCGACACCACTCCTGACACCCAGTGCAAGGAGTCTCCCACAGGGATGGGAGAGGAAAAGGCACTTTCTGGCCTGTTGTTCGTGGGAGTTTTCAAAGGTAGCCACTGGGCATTTCCTTCCTGTGCCTTCAACCACGTGCCCCAGAAGACTGGCCTCCACCATTCACCCTCGTGCCCCATGGCAAAGACATGTGTGAGCTCACAGAACAGATGCACCCAAACTAAGGTGGCCATCGGGCACAGAGAGATCAAGGCAGTATGGCAATGTCAAGGGCAGTCCAGGTTATGGTTACCTTGTCTGCCACCCTTGGGCAGGGTTAGGGCCCCTTCCTCTCCCAATCACTCCATCATCCTCCGCTCACATGGACATTTCCCTGGGGAGCCATGGTTGCCCATCGTGATGCACGTAGGAGGCGTCTTTTAGGTCACCAGAGTCTCCATTTGCCGGAATGGGGCACGGCAGCATGATTGTGGCCTCCGAGGCCTCGATCTGTGGTACCCACATGTCCCTCCAGGCCTAGTTGCTAATTTAGGTCAGAGTTCCCCAGCATCAATATTTAAGAAACCTATTATCTCAGTCATTTGCC
>NW_007022624.1:0-6027 GCF_000164805.1 Carlito syrichta
GGAATACAATGGCTCTGCGGGGTCATTTGCCAACGAGGCCCGAGAGCCATTGTTTGCTTTCCGGATAACAACAGTCTTCCATGGGAGACATTCCTCCAAACGGCACGTCACGGAATGGGGGGGCAACAAGTATTATAGTGGCTTGGTCTTTGGCGTGACGCCTGATTCTCCCTGTTTTTCAGCGTGTATTATCCTACATTGAATGCAAAGGCCTAGCAGAGCTGGATGCAACGTTTCCTGTATACAAAGTGCACAACTCCATGGTGCCACACTGAGCGACATGACCGGTTCGCTGTCATCTTTGGGAAAGCATGATTTGTTCACCTACTGAATTCTAAAGTGTTTTTGATTTGACCTGTCCGTCTCCTATCCAAAGCCATTGCTCTTCCGTTGGCATTTACGAGGAAGAGCTGACAGGCTTGGCTTGCTGGCTGTGAGTGTGCATCAGCTTGGGAAATGCTGTGTCAAATGTTGACTGCATTGTGATGTATTTTCCAGTCGTTTGATTCTTGTGTGCTGTACGGTGTAATACACGATTCTCAAGGTACGGCTTGAATGAGCATAGCCGAGCATGTTATGTCGATACTTCACATGTAGGAATGAGCATGTCAATGGTGTCAGACTGAGTGAAATGAGTGCTACACACTCACTTGTAGAAAAGCAGTGCTTGCCTTCTGTTTGAGCCCTGAAACGTTTTACCCCTTGGCGTTTCTCTAGGCTAGGAAATGCAGTCACTCTCGCGTTGGCCTTGCTGAATAAGCGTAGACGGCCTCTGTGAGGCTTGTTGTGCATGTGCATCTTCCCGGGGAGGGAGCTTTTCAAAATGTGCAGCGCTCTTTAGGGGCTATCTATGTTATTCTCACTTGGTGCATGCTGCAACACATGAGTCTGAGTCTCGCGGTTTTCTTCTCATTTGGACTTCGGCTGTGCAGAGCGCCTCTGTTTGAACTAAGAGTTCTCTCATGGGACACGCTTTGCCCATGTGCAGCTCTACGCTGCCACCCAGGGGGCGATGGGAACCCCACAGTGGAGCAAGAAGGCATTACTTGATGAATTCCCTGGGTGCATTCTGAAATGTTTCTCCCTTTCAAATTTTTGTGTGGGAGGATACACAATTGCTCTGCCAAACGCATTGACGGAAAAGAGCGGACTGCCTTGGTGGTGCTTGTTTTGAATGTCCGTCTCCCTTGGAAAGTGCTGTGTGAGAAGTGTGCTGCACTGTGAGGTTCTGGCACTGAGTGTGCGTGCTGTCATTCCTCCTTCCCACTTGTTCCCTTTCGTGTATCTTACGCTCTACAGGGTGACTGCTTTGGCGTGCGGCTTGTCAACCTCTCCCATGCGGGAATGCTCATCTCCCCTGTGCCACAATGAGGGATCTGAGACATTCACAGTTACTTGTGGGAAGGCATTATGTGTGACCCGGGGGAATTCTGAATTGCTCTTTCTTGACACCTTCTCCTGTCAGGGAAAGCAATGAGACTGTGGATTGCTGGTGGGAGTGGCTTTCTGAGGCCTGGGGTGCACGGGCACCTTCCTGGCTTAAGTCTGTGCCCAATGTGTGCTGCAGTGTCACCTCTTTGCTGTGACTATTATTCTTCATTGCCGCCTGCTGTAATACCTCATTCTCACTCTTTCCCCTTGATTTGTGTTCCTTTCCATAGAGGGCCTTTGCGTACGAGCGTGAAACCTCCGGGTTTCACGGAGAGAAATCTGCAAGACATAGTGCCGCAATGAGTGACACAAGTGCTCCACAGTCACAAGGAGAGCATTATGTGTGGATGGGGAGAATTCTAAGTTGTTTTTCCCTATGGCGTTTAAACCTAATAAGGACTACCAAGGCTGTGCCGTTTTCATTGCTGAGTAAGCACGGAGAGCCTCTGTTACACTGGGGGTGAAGCTGGGTCTTCCTGGGGACACGCTATTGAAGCCTGCGCTGCACTGCACTTCATTGGCAGTCTGTATACACTGGCTTTGTGCGTGCTCTCCTCCCTGATTCTCAGAGCTCTCCTGTATATGCACTATACTAGGCGGGGAGCATTTGGTGACCAGAGTGCAACTTCAGCAGCTGCACTGACTGGATCCAGATCTCCACAGCCATGGGTAGCCAAGCATGCTTCATTCAGCGGAGAATGCTAAAAAGTTTTCTCTTTTGACACGGGCGTCTCACACGGAATACAATGGCTCTGCGGGTTCATTTGCCAACGAGGCCCGAGAGCCATTGTTTGCTTTCCGGAAAACAACAGTCTTCCATGGGAGACATTCCTCCAAACGGCACGTCACTGAATGGGGGGGCAACAAGTATTACAGTGGCTTGGTCTTTGGCGTGACGCCTGATTCTCCCTGTTTTTCAGCGTGTATTATCCTACATTGAATGCAAAGGCCTAGCAGAGCTGTATGCAACGTTTCCTGTATACAAAGTGCACAACTCCATGGTGCCACACTGAGCGACATGACCGGTTCGCTGTCATCTTTGGGAAAGCATGATTTGTTCACCTACTGAATTCTAAAGTGTTTTTGATTTGACCTGTCCGTCTCCTATCCAAAGCCATTGCTCTTCCGTTGGCATTTACGAGGAAGAGCTGACAGGCTTGGCTTGCTGGCTGTGAGTGTGCATCAGCTTGGGAAATGCTGTGTCAAATGTTGACTGCATTGTGATGTATTTTCCAGTAGTTTGATTCTTGTGTGCTGTACGGTGTAATACACGATTCTCAAGGTACGGCTTGAATGAGCATAGCCGAGCATGTTATGTCGATACTTCACATGTAGGAATGAGCATGTCAATGGTGTCAGACTGAGTGAAATGAGTGCTACACACTCACTTGTAGAAAAGCAGTGCTTGCCTTCTGTTTGAGCCCTGAAACGTTTTACCCCTTGGCGTTTCTCTAGGCTAGGAAATGCAGTCACTCTCGCGTTGGCCTTGCTGAATAAGCGTAGACGGCCTCTGTGAGGCTTGTTGTGCATGTGCATCTTCCCGGGGAAGGAGCTTTTCAAAATGTGCAGCGCTCTTTAGGGGCTATCTATGTTATTCTCACTTGGTGCATGCTGCAACACATGAGTCTGAGTCTCGCAGTTTTCTTCTCATTTGGACTTCGGCTGTGCAGAGCGCCTCTGTTTGAACTAAGAGTTCTCTCATGGGACACGCTTTGCCCATGTGCAGCTCTACGCTGCCACCCAGGGGGCGATGGGAACCCCACAGTGGAGCAAGAAGGCATTACTTGGTGAATTCCCTGGGTGCATTCTGAAATGTTTCTCCCTTTCAAATTTTTGTGTGGGAGGATACACGATTGCTCTGCCAAACGCATTGACGGAAAAGAGCTGACTGCCTTGGTGGTGCTTGTTTTGAATGTCCGTCTCCCTTGGAAAGTGCTATGTGAGAAGTGTGCTGCACTGTGAGGTTCTGGCACTGAGTGTGCGTGCTGTCATTCCTCCTTCCCACTTGTTCCCTTTCGTGTATCTTACGCTCTACAGGGTGACTGCTTTGGCGTGCCGCTTGTCAACCTCTCCCATGCGGGAATGCTGAATGCCACAATGAGGGATCTGAGACATTCACAGTTACTTGTGGGAAGGCATTATGTGTGACCCGGGGGAATTCTGAATTGGTCTTTCTTGACACCTTCTCCTGTCACGGAAAGGCAATGAGACTGTGGATTGCTGGTGGGAGTGGCCTTTCTTACGCCTGGGGTGCACGGGCACCTTCCTGACTTAGTCTGTGCCCAATGTGTGCTGCAGTGTCACCTCTTTGCTGTGACTATTATTCATCATTGCCGCCTGCTGTAACACCTCATTCTCACTCTTTCCCCTTGATTTGTGTTCCTTTCAATAGAGGGCCTTTGCGTACGAGCGTGAAACCTCCGTGTTTCACGGAGAGAAATCTGCAAGGCATAGTGCCGCAATGAGTGACACAAGTGCTCCACAGTCACGAGCAGGAGAGCATTATGTGTGGATGGGGAGAATTCTAAGTTGTTTTTCCCTATGGCGTTTAAACCTAATAAGGACTACCAAGGCTGTGCCGTTTTCATTGCCGAGTAAGCACGGAGAGCCTCTGTTACACTGGGGGTGAAGCTGGGTCTTCCTGGGGACACGCTATTGAAGCCTGCGCTGCACTGCACTTCATTGGCAGTCTGTATACACTGGCTTTGTGCGTGCTCTCCTCCCTGATTCTCAGAGCTCTCCTGTATATGCACTATACTAGGCGGGGAGCATTTGGTGACCAGAGTGCAACTTCAGCTGCTGCACTGACTGGATCCAGATCTCCACAGCCATGGGTAGCCAAGCATGCTTCATTCAGCGGAGAATGCTGAAAAGTTTTCTCTTTTGACACGGGCGTCTCACACGGAATACAATGGCTCTGCGGGTTCATTTGCCAACGAGGCCCGAGAGCCATTGTTTGCTTTCCGGAAAACAACAGTCTTCCATGGGAGACATTCCTCCAAACGGCACGTCACTGAATGGGGGCGCAACAAGTATTACAGTGGCTTGGTCTTTGGCGTGACGCCTGATTCTCCCTGTTTTTCAGCGTGTTTTTATCCTACATTGAATGCAAAGGCCTAGCAGAGCTGTAGGCAACGTTTCCTGTATACAAAGTGCACAACTCCATGGTGCCACACTGAGCGACATGACCGGTTCGCTGTCATCTTTGGGAAAGCATGATTTGTTCACCTACTGAATTCTAAAGTGTTTTTGATTTGACCTGTCCGTCTCCTATCCAAAGCCATTGCTCTTCCGTTGGCATTTACGAGGAAGAGCTGACAGGCTTGGCTTGCTGGCTGTGAGTGTGCATCAGCTTGGGGAATGCTGTGTCAAATGTTTACTGCATTGTGATGTATTTTCCAGTAGTTTGATTCTTGTGTGCTGTACGGTGTAATACACGATTCTCAAGGTACGGCTTGAATGAGAATAGCCGAGCATGTTATGTCGATACTTCACATGTAGGAATGAGCATGTCAATGGTGTCAGACTGAGTGAAATGAGTGCTACACACTCACTTGTAGAAAAGCAGTGCTTGCCTTCTGTTTGAGCCCTGAAACGTTTTACCCCTTGGCGTTTCTCTAGGCTAGGAAATGCAGTCACTCTCGCGTTGGCCTTGCTGAATAAGCGTAGACGGCCTCTGTGAGGCTTGTTGTGCATGTGCATCTTCCCGGGGAAGGAGCTTTTCAAATTGTGCAGCGCTCTTTAGGGGCTATCTATGTTATTCTCACTTGGTGCATGCTGCAACACATGAGTCTGAGTCTCGCGGTTTTCTTCTCATTTGGACTTCGGCTGTGCAGAGCGCCTCTGTTTGAACTAAGAGTTCTCTCATGGGACACGCTTTGCCCATGTGCAGCTCTACGCTGCCACCCAGGGGGCGATGGGAACCCCACAGTGGAGCAAGAAGGCATTACTTGGTGAATTCCCTGGGTGCATTCTGAAATGTTTCTCCCTTTCAAATTTTTGTGTGGGAGGATACACAATTGCTCTGCCAAACGCATTGACGGAAAAGAGCTGACTGCCTTGGTGGTGCTTGTTTTGAATGTCCGTCTCCCTTGGAAAGTGCTGTGTGAGAAGTGTGCTGCACTGTGAGGTTCTGGCACTGAGTGTGCGTGCTGTCATTCCTCCTTCCCACTTGTTCCCTTTCGTGTATCTTACGCTCTACAGGGTGACTGCTTTGGCGTGCGGCTTGTCAACCTCTCCCATGCGGGAATGCTCATCTCCCCTGTGCCACAATGAGGGATCTGAGACATTCACAGTTACTTGTGGGAAGGCATTATGTGTGACCCGGGGGAATTCTGAATTGCTCTTTCTTGACACCTTCTCCTGTCAGGGAAAGCAATGAGACTGTGGATTGCTGGTCGGAGTGGCCTTTCTTAGGCCTGGGGTGCACGGGCACCTTCCTGGCTTAAGTCTGTGCCCAATGTGTGCTGCAGTGTCACCTCTTTGCTGTGACTATTATTCTTCATTGCCGCCTGCTGTAATACCTCATTCTCACTCTTTCCCCTTGATTTGTGTTCCTTTCCATAGAGGGCCTTTGCGTACGGAGCGTGACACCTC
>NW_007022625.1:0-689 GCF_000164805.1 Carlito syrichta
GAATCTTCTTTTCTCTTCTCTTCAGTTCTCTAGCTTCCCAAATCTGATTACTGACTCATCAAACTCCAGAAAATTCTCTCATTCACACCCTTCCTTCACAGATACCTCTCTCTCTCTCTCTCTCTCTCTCTCTCTCTCACACACACACACACACACACACACACACACACACACACACACATTCACTCATTCACTCATTGCATAACGTTCTTCAACTGGCGATGATCCCTCAACCCACAGTCACTTTAGCAGAACAGTTATTTTCACCGCTTTTCGAGAGAACAAATCTGTCAGCCTGTATGGCTCTCATCCTTTCCTCTCCTGCATGAGGGCTGTGCTAATATCAACATCTCAATGTGTTTGTTCTCCATAACACACAATTACACACACAACTGTATTATATGTATGTGTATATAGACAAACACAGAGATAGAGATAGAGATAGAGAGGAGAAAGAGAGAGAGAGAGTGCGCGCATAAACCTTCTGCTCTCCCTGGTTCCAGGCTTTCTCAGACATTCCACTGTATACATTCTATCTAGCTCTAAGGTTCTGTTAATCCAATTTGTATATGGAGTCTCTGGTAAACTCAGATTAGCAAGTCCTGTATCAGTCTTTGAGCTAAACAGAGAGATGAATGTGATAAGACTTTCTATTGGAAGATCACCGATCAGTATGGTTGAAAGGATTT
>NW_007022626.1:0-866 GCF_000164805.1 Carlito syrichta
CCTACTCCCTAGGGAGGCAAGAAAGTCCCCAAAGGAAAGTTCGAACCGCCAGAGCTTGTAAGGGTGGGAGACAAAGTGCTTGGTTTCTTTGCTTTTTTCCTCTCTGACTGGCGAAGTAACTCCACGAAGGACCTTGAAACTCCAACAGCTACGTTATGCCGTTCTGCCCCTTTGGTGAGTCATCCCCTTTTATTTTTCATCCACACACACATATTTGAATGTACGCTCTTGGACCGCCCTTTGTTCGGATGGCTTTCTGGGTCTCTCGGGTTTCCGGTTCTGTCTTGGAAGACTCCTAGCAAGGGTCGGGGACCTGGTACCTGCTCAAAGTCCTGGTACCAGGCCTTCCAAGACTCAAAAAACAACTCAGAAAACAACACAAAAAATTGAAAATCCATGAAGTCACCACTCAGTACAAGTAATAGAAGACTACTTTAAAATATTCACCTCGTTCCCCCGGGAGTTCCCCCACTCCCGTCCACCGCAGCCTCGACCTGCTGGGCTCCGGCGATCCTTCCGCCTCAGCCTTTCGAGGAGCCGGAATTACAGGCGCGCGCTACCATGCCTGGCTACATTTGAGGCTTATAATTATTCTGTTTTTCTTAAATTTTTGTTCTCCATAAATACCATATGTAGGTAGTGTATTATCAAGGTTCATAAAGAAAACATGGAATTATATATACTCATCAGGAATCTGCATCTACATTATGTTTTTAAGCTCTATAAATACGAATGCTGCATGCAATTTTTCCTTAATATGTACACAATTCATGTAGCCATTCATTTTTCTGATAAATAGCAAAATATGAAAAACAAAATAAAATGAGTGTTTTGATTTATTTTTGTTACATGATATACTTAGTGTG
>NW_007022627.1:0-698 GCF_000164805.1 Carlito syrichta
CGAAACTTCTGGCCCTATGAGTATTGGTATGTAAGAATTTGGCCTTCCATGACACCTGAAAACGTCTGGCTGTCTTCCTGGTAATAAAAAAAGGAATGTGGGTTATGTGAGACCTCAAATCATGAATTCTACAGTGCTCCATTATAAGGGCTTATCTGTAATCTGGACTTTGAGTTCGCCAAATTCTTCATAGCACCTTGCCACTTGGAAAGGACAAGTGTCATTATGGATTCCCAGTAGGCTTCTGGTCCTCTTGATTGTCATAACCAAGAAACTGTCTCTGCAGTTCAGTTGGTTTCCAGGATTGAAGAATCCTCTTGCCATATTTGTGTGCAACTCTTGTCTGAAGATGTACCCTGTCATCCTAAAACTTCCTTTTGTGCATCTAGTTTATATGGGCTGGGGTTTTGAAGTTGCTAAGCATGTAGTACATTTTTTTTTGAGTTGGAGTCTCACTTGGTCGCCCAGACTGGAGTGCAGTGGCTGCTTCCGGCCATCACAGCCTCGACCTGCTGGGCTCTGGTGATCCTTCCACCTCAGTCTTCCAAGTAGCCGGAATTACAGGCATACACTACCGTGCCCAGCGGATTTTTTTTTTGATTTATTATAGAGATGATGTCTCGCTGCCCAGGCAGGTCTCGAACCCGCGGGCTCAGGGAATCCACTCACCTCAGCCTCCCAAAGGTGCGGGATTACAT
>NW_007022628.1:0-748 GCF_000164805.1 Carlito syrichta
GTATTTGTTTTCCCATGGCCTCATAGCCAGATGAATGTTGTCAAGTAAGTCATCATTAACTATACATAAAATATATTTAGTAACGAAAAAATACTTGTATATAGTAGAATATTTCAATAACGGGTGACTTTTCATTTCACTATCTTGCAGATCTTAAATTTAAGCTTTCAGTTGTTTCTTGATCCTAACATTTATATGGAATCAAAGTTACTTTTTAAAGTTCTTTCCTTTTCCATGGCTATTAAATGTAAAGGCATTTTAAAAATGAAATGTCATATACGACTTGGGATGCAGTTTTCATGTATTTGGTAAGAATGATTTACCTAATATTTAAAGTTGTATAATTGATTGGTTTTCTAATATGACTTCCTAATACAATATGAATGAGGAAGGAAAACAAAGTCTTCTTAAGAAACTGAGCACATTCCTATTATGTAAGTCTCTCTCTCTCTCTCTCTCTCTCTCTCTCTCTCTCTCTCTCTCTCTCTCCTCTTTGAGACAGGGCTTCACTATGTTACCCAGGCTGGATTACAATGACATAATCAGGGTTCGTTACAGCCTCAAACTCCTGGGCTCAAGTGGTCCTTCTGTCTCAGGCTCTCAAGTAGTTGGGACTATGGGCACCAACCACCATGCCTGGCTAAAGTTTCTCTGTTTTGTAGAGACAGAGTCTGACTTTGTTGTGTAGCCTGATCTTGAACTGCTCACCTCTAGCAATCCATCTGTCTCAGCCTCCCAACGTTCTGAA
>NW_007022629.1:0-402 GCF_000164805.1 Carlito syrichta
AGTCTCACTCTATCACCCAGACTGGAGGGCAGTGGCATACTCACACTCACCACAACCTCCACCTGCTGGGCTTAGTCAATCCTTCTGCTTCAGCCTTCCAAGTAGCTGGAACTCTACAAGTTTATGCCACCATGCCCGGCTAGTTTTTTTTTATTGTAATGATGAGGTCTCACCAAGTTGCCCAGGCTTCTCTCGAACCCATGGGCTCAGGCAATCCTCTCACCCCGGCCCTCAAAGTGCTGGCATTATAGGTGTAAGCCACCATGCCTGACTCAAGAAATCTTTTAATGCACCTCCAGTCTCTGCCCCTGCCCCCTTGGAAAAATCCCTGCCACCATGGACCAAGCCAGTATACATCTCAAATATAATTGATTTACGGTTTTCTTATAATGTGTGTCCTCC
>NW_007022630.1:0-787 GCF_000164805.1 Carlito syrichta
CCAGCATCTGGTTTCTCTGTTTTATTAATGATGGCCATTCTTAAGGGGGTTAGGTAGTATCTCAATGTGGTATACTGCTGGTGGTAACGCAAACTAGTGCAACCTCTTTGGAAGACTGTGTGTCAATTTCTAAAAAGAACTAGAAACTGACCTTCCATATGACCCAGCAATTCCCCTATGGAGAATATACCCAGAGGAACTCAAATCATTCTACAAAAAAGATACTCACACACATATGTTTGTTGCAGCTCTATTCACAATAGCAAAAACATGGAACCAACCATGCTACCCATCGAAGCTGGACTGTATTAAAAAAATGTGGTACATATACAAAATGGAATATTATGCAGCCATAAAGGATAAACAAATGGACTTCACAGCAACTTGTATGGATTTAGAGTCGATCATACTCAGTGATCTATCACAGAAAAAAAGAACAGAGTGCCATATGTTCTCACTCATAAGTGGACCTTGAACAAATAACATAATACTATATTAAAGGAATTGGCAGTAGTGTGAAACTTCCAGGGGCGGAGGAATGGGATTGGCAGTGGAGGGAAACTGCTGAGGGAGGGGCACACCTCATCAACAAGGGTACCTGCATAATCAACATTTGTATACCTAACCCTGAATTGTACCCCGCATCTTTAACATAAAAAAATAAAAATAATAAATAATCCTTTGAAGTTACTTACTAGGAGCGCACAGACAACTAGGGGAAGTGCACCTTACTCTCAGAATGTGGGTGCATGCAGGAGTGCTTGAACCCTTGCCATGCCCTTCTCTA
>NW_007022631.1:0-317 GCF_000164805.1 Carlito syrichta
TGGTATCACTATTCCCAACTACTCTCACTTTCTTTTTTTTTTTTTTGTGAGTCAGCGTCTCACCGATGTGCTCAAGCTGGAGTGCAGTGGCATGATCACGGTTCTTTGCAGCCTTGACCTCCTGGGCTCAAGAGATCCTTCCACCTCAGGTAGCTGAGTTGCTGGGACTACAGGCACATGCCACCATGCTTGGTTAGTTGTTTTGGTTTTTTTTGAGTTGAAGTCTCACTCTGTCACCCAGGCCGGAGGGCAAGTGGCACGCTCCCGACAACCGCATCCTCGACCTGCTGGGCTCAGGTGATCCTTCCGCCTCAGCT
>NW_007022632.1:0-720 GCF_000164805.1 Carlito syrichta
AATGGCTAGACTCAGTTCACGTTTTCTTGCCCCTTGTCTACTTCACCTTCTTGAAGTGCCACTAAATGAGTGGTCATTAGATTGCCTTTGTCTTGCTGTCATTGAAACTAATTGGGCTGAGCACTTCTGCTGTTGGCTGTGTCTTGAAGTAAACAGTCTCCTGTTGAGCCCTCTGGGCTTCAGAAAGGGGCGGTATTAGAAATGCAAAAGAGCAGTTTTAGAAATGCAAAAGAATTGCCTGAACCCACCGGTTTGAGACCCGCCTGGGCAACTTGGCAAGACCTCATCTCTACAATAAATAAAAAATCAGCTGGGCGTGGTAGTTCATGCCTGTAGTTCCAGCTCCTTGGAAGGGTGAGGCGGAATGATTGGTGGAGCCCAGAAGGTTGAGGCTGTGGTGGCCGGGAGCGGCCACTGCAAATCCAGTCTGGGCAACCGAGTGACACTCCAACTCAAAAAAAAAAAAGAAATGCAAAAGAGCAGGAGTCATACCATCCTGTTATTTTATTAAAAAGCACTGTTGTTTCTCTTGCACCCTTGAAATAGAAGGTGAGCTTTTCACCACCTAAGAAAAATTCACAGGCAGCAAGATGTCTTCTCTCTTATTATCACTTTCATGGCTCCCTACTTTAAGTCTTATCTTGGAATAGTGACCCCAAGGACTGAAAAAAAATAACAAGGAAGATAAAGAAAAAAGTCCCCCCCCAAAGCAAAACAAAA
>NW_007022633.1:0-443 GCF_000164805.1 Carlito syrichta
CACAGCTCACTACAGCCTCAAATTCCTGAGCTCAACCAAGCCTCCCATTTCAACCTCTTGAGTAGTTAGAATTACAAGCACATGCCACCGCACCCAACTTATCCATTTATTTATTTGGAGAATCGGGGTCTTACTATGTTGCCCAGGCTGGTCTCAAACTCCTGACCTCAAACAATCCTCCTACTTTGGCCTCCCAACGTGGTGGGATTACAAGTGTGAGCCACCACACCCCACCTCAAGTAGTTATGTAGACTTGGTGGGAACATCCTTAGAAATTGTCAAGCGTTATACAAATGTGAAGGTTCAGAAGAAAACAGGTGGGCACGGTGGCTCATGCCTGTAATCCCAGCACTTTGGAAGGCTAAGGTGAGAGGATTGCTTGAGCCCATAAGTTCGAGACCAGTCTGGACAACATAGCGAGACCTTGTCTCTACAAAAAAAAA
>NW_007022634.1:0-3608 GCF_000164805.1 Carlito syrichta
CTTAGGCTCCCTGACAAAATGCAGAATTCTTTGAACAAGCAAGGGACATTCTCCTATGGGAACAAGGGTGCCCCATCATCTTAATACTACTCTGATAATAAAAAAAAATGGAAGAACTTTCAAATTTATTATAGTAAGGGGAAAGTTAAGCCCTAGCAACCGAGTTACAAAAATTGCAGTATTTCTTCTCTGCTGCCTGACCTTGGTTCAATAGTAACCAATCCAATCTTGCATCTAGGCAAGCCTTGTATGAAAAATGTAATTCTGTTCAGCACCCCTGATTTTGCCCATATAAACCATCCTCACCTTTCCCCACTCTGAGGAGTGCTGATCACCATTTTTTGGTGTCCTTGTTTGCTCTAATGGCTGTCGACACACTATAGTCTTGAATAAACTCTTTTAACTGGATCCGGAGTCTTTTGATAATTTTAGGTTGAGTCTCCAAAGCCTGCTCCCACAGCTCATGGTTGTGCTCTTCTTTGTTCCCTAGTGCAACCCCATGTGACTCTGTGGGGCTGGCGGCCTCCTTTCCAAGGCTCTGAGGCTATGTGACTAATACACTGCTATCCATTTCATCTGTGCAGTGTGATCCTGGTAAACGTAGGGTGGGAATCTCTCCCTCAGCAATGGGGAAAAGAGGAAGTGATTAAAACTGCATGGCATTTGACAAGTGCTCAACAAGAGATAGTTATTGCTAATATCTAGAAATGCTGTCATCCTAGTGCTGTGCAATGTAGATTTTAGCCATATAATTTAGCTAATTAACTGTAAATAAATTCATGTTGCAATAACAGTGGAATCACATCTTAATATTTTATTTATTCCTGCAAATATTGCTGCAAAATCTTCTGAGTTTATTGAGATGTAGGAAATCTGAACTTCATGTGCAATCTTCTGATATTTAAATATTGGCGGCAAACTAATAAATGGCTATAATTCTCTATGAGGTAAGCAAAGCAAACAGGGAGGTTTTTGTAAAAGTCCAGAAGTCTCCAGTTACTGAGGTAAAAGCTCAGATGGGATTTAAGTGCTGCAGGAATAAATACAAAATAAAAAGAAAATCATCCTGGTTCAAAAAAAAGGAAAGGAAAGGAATGACAATTTCCCTCTTTCCTTTCTTAGAGAATTTACTTTAGAAAACTTATAATTGTAAATTCTTTCTCTGCCCTTTTGGTATAAATAAATCCTTTTAAAGTCTAAACATGACCATTGGCACTCTTATAACCCAAAAGTATTTTCCCCAGGACCCCTCTTTCCAGCCATCTCTTCTAAATATACTCATCAAGGAAGAGAATTCCCCATCACCCAGTCTAAGTGAGAGGGTAGGAGTCAACCATGACTGGCTCCATGTTTTCTCTGGGTGTTTTCTTTCACCCATGCTAGCTCTGGCATGTCTCTATTTCTTTTCTCTCTTTTTTCTCTAGTAAACTTTGTTTGAAAATAAAAATCAAAATAAAACTTCCTCTGCTTATAGAGATACAAGAAGCTTATTTTTTCTTTAGATAAAGACAGTTAACTAACACAAAGGTCCACCCTAATCACTAGGTAAATTTATGATAAACTATATGCAACAAATACTGCTGCCAAGGCCTCTTACTCGAGAGTTAGTTACCCTTTATCATGAGTTTGTGTATGTGGTAGGTTGTTCTGCCTGGCCATGGGAAAAGCGTAAAATTTCTTTCTGTCTCTGCAATCTTTTAGAAGACTGCCTGTGATGTGCCTTCAGTCTGGCACAATGCTTATTCAACAATAGAACTGTTTCCCCTTTCTTCTGCTGTTGCGGAGATTTGTTCTAGCTTGGCAAGAGACTCTCTATAGTTTTCAAATGGCCATAGCAAGCAGGGTTTTACAAAATAAAGAAGCCTGTCTCAGGGGTCCTTATCACTGTATCCTTGGTTTCCTTAGCTCTGGCTATAAAATCATATATCTTCCTGTGGATGTGCACACTTGTGTCTGTCCTTCATGTTGTTTATACCTGTTGGTTTTCATCTGTGAGCTGCATGTTTCCCTAGGCTGAATGGCCAGATCAGGAGAAGATGCAGAAAGGAAGGACAACATTCTTTTGACCTGGAAGTGGTGGAGAGGGGTCACTCATTTTGTCATAGGCAGAAAACCATCCTGAGCAATAGGGTTCTAATTTCCTCCCCTACCGCTCTCCTTCCAATCAGCTGGGGAACCCCTTTACTAACACTCCCCTTCCAGACATTGGCAATTCTATTCTGCTTCCTCCTATTCTTCTGGTGAATTTGTGTGACTTCCCTGATGCTTTCAGCTTCCAAATTGCAGAGATCCTTCCCTCTCTGAGTGGCTGTATGATCTGGAAGCTCTAAGAACCTTGTCTTTAAATATGCCAACTCTAATCATGACTGGGTTTAAATCTAAGGGTTAACTTCACCTGCACATCCAAATTTTGCTAGTCATTCTCCAGGGGAAGCAATCCATCCTCCACAGTGGGGCGAGGCTTTGCAGAATTCCCATATGGCTCCCCACAGCTCTTCCTCTGGTTAAAACCACCAGGCTTGTCTTTTCACACCCTCATCCCCCAATGTTAAAGAACACACTCAGTTCATGCCCTTATGTCACACGTTCACCCCAACAATAAATGTTTACTTTTTTGAGGCCAGAAAAAAAGATCTTAGTTCTCCAGATCCTACACTCAGAAATAAGCCTTCAAACAGAAGACACAGCATATAATAAATACTTTCTTCTGTAAAAAGAAAAGAAACAGTTCCACATTGAAATGCCAGTATTACTTGAAAGATAAATGCTGTGTTCTGAAACACTCAGTAATGAATGTGTATTTAATCATCAAGAAAACACATTAGCAGAAATGCAACCTAAAACTGATATATCACCTAAATTCAGTCAGGATGATTATCCTCAATATCTCAAAAGACAACAGATGCTAGAGAGGATGTGGCGAAAAGGCAGTACTTCCACATTGTGAAGTATGCTCGGGTGTCTACATCTATTCCTACTGTAAATATATGATGGGCTCAGACAACAAAGCCTAGAAATCCAAAGGATATTATGGCTCAAACTATTCCTATATAACCAAATGGTTCTTTTTTTCCAGAATAGTAGGTTACAATATGGGAAATTATACCAAATCTGGGTAGAATAAGAATATAGACCTCAGGGTGGCCGAAGAATCAGAATAAGTGTTGATAGAGAATGGGATCTCCTCCTCCAGCAGGGTCAAAAAAGGTTGTGTTAAGGTTTCGGTCGGTTAAAATTACAGTAATTCCTGCTGCTAGAACTGGGAGAGATAGTAGTAGTAGAACCGCGGTAATGAGGACAGATCATACAAATAGAGGGATTTGATATTGTGACATAGCGGGGGGTTTTATATTGATAATGGTTGTAATAAAATTAATAGCTCCTAGGATAGAAGATACTCCTGCTAGGTGAAGAGAAAAAATAGTGAGGTCTACAGAGGCTCCTGCGTGGGCTAAGTTTCCTGCTAGAGGGGGATAAACAGTTCAACCAGTTCCTGCCCCAGCTTCAACTATTGAGGAGGCTAGTAGTAGAAGGAAAGATGGTGGTAATAACCAGAAGCTTATATTGTTTATTCGTGGGAATGCTATATCGGGGGCTCCAATATAAGG
>NW_007022634.1:3628-6723 GCF_000164805.1 Carlito syrichta
GTACTAGTCAATTGCCGAAGCCCCCAATTATAATGGGTATAACTAAAAAGAAAATTATTACGAAAGCATGAGCAGTAACGATGACATTGTAGATTTGGTCATCTCCCAATAGAGTCCCCAGCTGTCCGAGTTCTGCTTGGATGAGAAGGCTGAGGGCAGTTCCTACTATTCCAGCTCAAGCACCAAATAATAAATATAAAGTTCCGATGTCTTTATGGTTAGTTGAAAATAATCAACGGTTAATGAACATAGGTAGGGTAAAATGGCTGTAAATCTAAAGATAGGTGTGGAGTCCCCTTTTTACCAAGTCCTGAGGTGAATATCATATTGAATTGCAAATTCAAAGAAGCAGCTTCAACTCTGCCGGGACTTCTCCTGCCTTTTTTTTCTTGGCGGCGGGAGAAGTAGATTGAAGCCAGTTGTATAGGGTATTTAGCTGTTAACTAAGTTTTCGTGGGGTTGGAGCCCACCAATCTAGTGTGAAGGATTTAGCTTAAAATTAAAGTGACTGATTTGCATTTAGTTGATGTGGAGTAAGCCTCTGCAGTCCTTAAGTTGGGAAAAAAAGAAGGCACAGGAATTAAGCATATATTAGCTTACTTAGGGCTTTGAAGGCTCTTGGTCTAGTTAACCTAAATTCCTATTCCAATGGAAGTATAGAAGACATGGGTAAAAGTAAGGTGGATAAAGTTGTTAGGGTGGGCACAATAAGTATTAGTTTTGTGTTTTCGAATTGTCATTTTATTTTTGTATTATTGTTAACTGGGAATATGGTTAGGGTTGTTGAGTAGGTTAGTCGTATGTCGAAGTATAGGTTAAGTAGGGCTGTAATGGCTATTAATATTGGGATAAGGGTGTTGTCGTTTTTTATGAATTCTGGAATGATTGCTCATTTAGGGAGGAAGCCTGTGAGTGGGGGTAATCCTCCTAGGGATGGCAGAATTAGGGGTATCATGGATGATGCTAATGGAATTTTATTTCATGAGTTGGATATTGTTAGGATGGTAGTGCTTGAAAATAGGATTAATATGGAGAATAGTGTAATTGTTAGGGTGATGTAGATGAGGAGGTTAAGGATTATAATGGTAGGGTTATATTTTAGAATTGCGATTATTCATCCTATGTGGGCAATGGAAGAGTAAGCTAGGATTTTTCGAAGTTGTGTTTGGTTTAGTCCTCCTCAGCCGCCTAATGCGATAGAGGTTAGGGCAATTAAAATTATTAATGTTAGGTTTAGGGTTATGTTAATTTGATATAGAATTGAAATAGGGGCTAATTTTTGTCATGTGAGGAGTAATATTCCAGATGTTAGTGATACTCCTTGTATAACTTCAGGAACTCAGAAATGGAAAGGTGAGAGACCTAATTTTATTACTAGGGCAATTAAGATTATTATTGAGGATGCTTGATTAAATTTGTTTATAATAAGTTCATTGTCCGGAGTAACTTGTATTTGTAATTATGGCTATTATTAGAAGTATGGAAGCTGTAGCTTGAATTAGAAAATATTTAGTGGCTGCTTCGGTTGAACGGGGGTTGGCTTTTTCAATTAAGATGGGTGTAAAAGCTAATATACTTACTTCTAGTCTGATTCAAATTAGTAGTCAGTGTGAGCTGAATATGGTGATTATAGTACCTGAAAATAGAGTAAGGAAAATGGAGGATAGAATGAGGGGTTTAATTAGTACGGAAAGGATATAAACCAACATTTTCGGCGTATGGGCCCGATAGCTTATTTAGCTGACCTTACTATAGAATATTGTGTAAATAGGTAGCACGAAGAATTTTGAATTCTTAAGTATAGGTTCAATTCCTGTAATTCTAGAAATAAGAGGGCTAAAACCTCTATTATTTACTCTATCAAAGTAATTCTTTTGTCAGACATATTTCTTGTTTTATAGGTGGGGTGGGATACTGCATATTAGGACAGGTATTGAGATGTATCATATACAAAAGGCTAGTGTGAGTGGAAGGAAATTTTTTCATAAAAGGTGTATTAATTGGTCATATCGGAATCGTGGATATGAGGCTCGGATTCATAGAAAAAGTGAGGTGAGAATAAGTGTTTTTACTGTGAAGTTAATTGTGAATATTTCAGGTATAAAGATATTATGTAGTGCGCCTAGGAAGATGATGGTAGTTAGGGCATTTATCATAATAATGTTAGTGTATTCTGCTATGAAGAATAGGGCGAATGGTCCTGAAGCATATTCAACGTTGAATCCTGAGACTAATTCTGACTCGCCTTCTGTGAGGTCGAAGTGTGCTCGGTTTGTTTCGGCTAATGTTGAGATAAATCATATTATTGCTAGTGGTCAGGAGGGGGCAAATAGTCAGGAGTATTCTTGAGTTATAATTAGTGTTACTAGTGTAAAGGATCCATTTATTAGGAGAATTGCTAGGAGGATAATTGCAAGGGTTACTTCATAGGAGATTGTCTGGGCTACTGCCCGAAGTGCACCAATTAGTGCGTATTTGGAGTTTGATGCTCAGCCTGATCAGAGAATTGAGTATACGGCTAGGCTGGATGTTGCTAGAATGAACAGGACACTTAGGTTTATGTTGAGGAGGAGGTGTGGTATGGGTATGGGAATTCATATAATGAGAGCCAGGGATAGGGCAAGGGTTGGTGCAATAATATAAAGTAGGGATGTTGATGTAAGTGGATGGAGGGGTTCTTTAATAAATAATTTTATGGCGTCTGCAAAGGGTTGGAGGAGACCATAGGGTCCAATAATGTTAGGGCCTTTTCGGAGTTGTATATATCCTAGTACTTTGCGTTCTGCTAATGTTAGGAAGGCTATAGCTAGAAGAACTGGAATAATTAAGTGTCGGTGACCAGCACTGACCAAGGGTGGGTTAGGACCCGCACCAGAGAATCTGGACAGCGAGAAGACCACTCGGAGGCAGTTCTTCTGGGAACAGTCTGATCAGGACTGGAGCCGATTTTATTCAAACATTTTCCAACTTATATACCATTTTCTATACCCTCCAGCAATGTGATAATCACTCACTGGGGGCGTACAAGTTTCGTGCTTTACAAACTATGCATCACAAGACCACCACGAGATCTGCAATTTCCAAGCAAACAATTC
>NW_007022634.1:7875-9412 GCF_000164805.1 Carlito syrichta
TCAGTGTACTGAGATTCACTTATAAGTTTTACTGCCATGTATGCACACTGGTCACCAATCACACGCCAATATCATAGGCATAACTGATATCCTATGTCAGAGGCAATCTTCAAGATGGGCCTTTACAGGCCTCAGCCATGTAGCTATAGATGTTGGCTCCCAACAATTAAGATTAATAGATTAATTATAAACATGTTGTTAAGAAGAGGAGCTGAACCTCTGATAATAAAGTTTTAAGTTTTATGCAATTACTGGGCTCTGCCATCTTAACGAACCCTGTTCTTGAGTAGGGTTATTTATTAATTTATTAGATTAAGATTATTTCGTCTATTAAATAGGGGACGCTTCGAGTAGGGGTAGATCCCATCTTTCTTGTCCTTTCGTACTGGGAAAGATAATAAATAGATAGAAACCTACCTGGATTGCTCTGGTCTGAACTCAGATCACGTAGGATTTTAATCGTTGAACAAACGAACCGTTAATAACGGTTGCACCATTGGGATATCCTGATCCAACATCGAGGTCGCAAACCCTATTGTCGATATGGACTCTGTAATAGGATTGCGCTGTTATCCCTAGGGTAACTTATATTCTGTTGTTCAAAATAAGTTTGGGTCAATAAATGATTTTTTGCTTAGACTGGTAAGGTCTTGGATATTACCAATCGGAGGGTTTTTTGTGCTCCGAGGTCACCCCAACCGAAATTTACGGCACATGTTCATTTTGGTGTTAGTCCTAGTAGGTTGTTTTAGTACTGTTGAGTAGTTAAATTGAAGCTCCATAGGGTCTTCTCGTCTTATTAAGATATCTCTGCCTCTTCACGGAGATGTCAATTTCACTGATTGAAAGTAGGAGACAGTAAAACTCTCGTGTGGCCATTCATACTAGTCCTTATTTAGAGAACAAGTGATCATGCTACCTTTGCACGGTCAGGATACCGCGGCCGTTTAATAAATATATCACTGGGCAGGCAGTGCCTCTAATTTTAGTTATGCTAGAGGTGATGTTTTTGATAAACAGGCGGGGTTTAAAGTTTTGCCGAGTTCCTTCTACTTCTTTTAATCTTTCCTTTAAATGAATCGCATGCCTGTGTTGGGTTAACAATGGGTATAATAAGTTGTATATTTATGATTGTTTATATTGGGTTGTTAACTATCAGTGGATTATCCGGTCTGATATAAGCTTGTGCGAGGAGAATAATTTCTTGTTACTTATATTAGCAATATTGCTTCTATTATTTTATAGATTGGTCCAGTGTAATTATAGGAGTTGTGTTTGGTTATTGAGATTAAGGCATTTCTGGTGAGTTGAGCTTGGACGCTTTCTTAATGGGTGGCTGCTTTTAGGCCAACTATGGAAAAGAGTTTAATTACTCTCTAAGTAAGGTTGTTTCCTATTTCTAAAGAGCTGTCCCTCTTTGGAATAACATTTAAATTTACATGGGGATTATTTGTTCTGTAGGTAAATTTAAAGTTGAACTGATATCCTATTTTGGACAACCAGCTATCACCAGGCTCGGTAGGCTTTTCACCACTAG
>NW_007022635.1:0-28479 GCF_000164805.1 Carlito syrichta
CCTGTTATTCATTTCCATCACAGTATTCTTTACTGCTGTTATTTCTACAGCAGCTCCTTCCTATTTTCCTCTTGTCTCTCCTCAATTTTTAAAATTCTCTCCATTAATGTCTTGATGTCTGGGTATGTTGCATGTGACCAGTCATTCTGGGAGCTCTTCATTGTTTGTGTTCCAGAATCTGTTTTCTCAGTGTCTGATCTCCCAGGGGTCTGTGTGAGACCTATATTCTTCTTCTGGTTTTTCTTCATTTGTGTGGTTTTCCCCCCTCCCTACTTTTTCCTTCCCTCCACGTCACCGTCTTCTTTAATTCTGTTATTCAGGGGTAAAGGGATTGGTTTTACTTCTGTTTGTTCAATCTCCTATTCTTTATGTATGTCCTCTTACTTTGTTCAATTCTGGAGTTGCACTATAGGTTGGGGGTGGTCCTTTTTGCAGTTTTGAGATTTACTTAAGGGGGGAGCTGTGATTCAAAATCTATCTGCAGGTCCTGGTATTCGCTGACAGGTGTGTGGATAATCTGGAACCCACCTCCCACTGCCTTGGAATCTGTCCATGCAGTGGGGCTGTAGGTTTACTCCCTGAAATAAAATGTGAGCAGAGGGAAGAGAATGGAGCAGACAGTGGGTTGAAGAGCGGGGTGGAGAGATAGAAGAGTAAGGGGGGAAACAAACGTGTGCCAACAAATGGAGAGAGAGACCTATACTGAGACAGATAAAAACAATAGACCACAGCTACTGACGAACCTACTCCCATACAAAAAAAAAATAAAACATATAGTGATGCTGACATACAAGCTAACCAAACACCTTATTGATGTGCTGTTCCTCTATACAAAGATATGGTTTACAGAGAGAAGAAAAGAGAAGAAAAGGAAGAGAAAAAAAAGGAACAATACAGTAGGAGTAGAATTAAGTCATTAAACTAACAGAATCAATGAAGCACACTCTGAGACTTTTCGTTTAAGTCCAATGCCCTTTCAGTTCTGATTTCTAGCTATCTTTTTCAAGCTGGTAAATTAGTTTGCAGTTAGGGTCAGTTGCTCCTGGTCTGCTGTAAAGGACAATTCAGATCACCCTCCGTTCACCACTCTGGCCTGTGTCTTTTTCAAGCTTGTTTCTCCCGTTTTGGTGTTGTTACCTTGAATCACCAGCAGGTGGTGCTATCTCAGCTGCTCGCCCCAGAGGGGGTGGGGCTGTACAGGAACCGGTAGAGACTGGAGATGGTGCCTGTCTCAGGGCACAGGCAGGAGACTCACGGCAGGCAGGACATCTGGATCGCAGGAGAGGTGGCAGCGATCCCAGCAGATCATCTCGGTTGCAGGAGAGGTGGCAGCGATCACAGCAGATCTTCCCTGAAGGGGCTTCAAGAACTGAAGTCGTGGATCGCCTCTGGCCCGGGTGGTGTGATGTGCTACTGGCAGCGGCAGCGGTGGCTGTAGTGGCTGTGGCAGCGGCAGCAGCGTCTGCGCTGCAGTGGCTGTCCAGTCTGCTGCGATGCCCCAGCGGTGGCAACGCTGAGCTCCGTATGAAGAGCAGGCTGCGATGTTGGGGTCCGCAGCCCCCGGGGCGAGAACCAGAGACCCACTGCCGTTCTCCTGTGCAGAGGGTTTCACAGACCAAGTTGCCCCGTTGCCATCTTGCTGGAAGTCCCCAAGAGAACTTATTTGTAATGACCTTCAACCCTTGAATTTTTGAGGTCACATCGTTACTAAATCTACATTAAATCCTTGCATTTGTGAGGTCACATCATTACCAAATCTACATTAAACGTTTGCCTCATATGGAAGAGGAAATGCGTTGCATTGACTACATTCTCTTTTCTTATGCTTCTTTCCTGAGCACACATTAAAACCAAGACTACACTCACTGACCTCTCTTAGCCAAGCAGTTCAGGCCAATTAAATGTGAATTGAAAACACATATGCCACTTTTAGTTTGAGGCAGTGGGAAACCCCTGCACGGCATTCTAACTACCCCTCTCCCTGCATTGACAGCTAAGAAAGTCTTGTGTGGAGATAGGGCCCCCAAATTAAAAGCTAAGTCATCAACTTGAGGAAAACTTCCTGGAGAGTCAACCAAGCTCACAGTGGCATCGAGTAACATATAAATTTTTATGTGCTGGCTGGGTGTGGTGGCTCAGCCTGTAATCCCAGCCCTTTGGGAGACCAAGGCAAGAGGATTGCCTGAGCCCGGGGGTTTGAGACCAGCCTGGGCAAATTGGTGAGGCCTCATCTTTACAATAAATCACAAAACTAGCCAGGCATGGTGGTGTGCATCTATAGTTCCAGCTACTTTGAAGCCTGAGGCAGAAAGATCACCTAAGCCCAGCAGATCAAGGCTGCGGTGGCTGTGAGTGTGCCACTACACTCCAGCCTGGGCGACAAGGGTGAGACTCCAACTATAAACAAACAAACAAATAAATAAATAAAAGTGCTAGGCTTCTGAGATCTCAGAATTAATTTGTCACTGCAGCATGGTCTAGTCTATATACTCATTGATATACTTATTGTCTTCTTTTTCTCAAGATAAGTTCTACAGAGTAACCTTTCTAAGCAACTAAACTACCATTCATTAAAATTGTTCGGGCAAACATGGCTTTGCCAAAAATAAGGTACGTGAAACAGTGCCCCTAGGATATGAGCAAACTGGAAAGGACTAGAGTAAAAGGACTAGAATAAAAATAATTTCTCTTGCTTGGGGGATGATTTAGAGAGAAAAGCCTCATCTCATACTCGGGTATATATCGCTTGGTTGTACAGTAATAAGATTGTAAATCTTGATGCTTTGGAACACAATACTGTAGCTGGAGAATGAAAATATGTCAGTGTAGTGCCAAAATCTAGGGCCCAAGAAATGACCTGTATAAGATACTGGCTAATAGCGCCTTCCTTTTCATAAATGATATTTCCTGCAATAGAAGGTATTCATAGGAGTCCTAGGCTGTCAAGTACTTTCTGGATGTCCAAGGGCATAGCTGGAAGAAATCCCACAGCTGGAGGTTCCTATAGCTCCTAACAGATATACCTTTAGTTCTTAATCTCATACATTATAAAAGTTAAGCACAAAGTCTATTTTAATACGCTGCCATCATCTCTCTAAGACAAAACAGCAGAGTTCAGAGAAACTTTTTTGTTTTTTCTTTGTTTTGCAAGAAACAACAGTGCAGGTTCATTCCGACTTGGTTCAAGAAAAGTGGTATGAATGAACAGAGTCTTGGATGGGAAGTTAGGACACACGGACTCTGGGTCTGGCTGTGTGGTCTGGGGAAAATTGCTTACTCCTCTTTGGAACTTGGTTTCCTCGTTTGCAAATAAAAGACCGAGTCAACATTAGTAATTCCCAGTTAGAGCTTACAAAGGAGTACTCATACCATTTATAATCAAAAAGTGTAGCAGAAATATCTATTTTTTGATGAAGATGTGCAGGTTTAGCAAAACATCACATTTCTTAACATTTTAACTGTAACTTTTTGAACTCAGCAGAGTAGCATCAATTATTCCTAGCTGAGTTAAAACAAGGTTTAAACATTATATGTCTTTAATACCAATAGTAGCTAACATTTATTGAGTGGTTACAATGTGCTGTAAATATCACACCCAAGGGAAATCTTATTAAATTCCCCAAAGCCGTCATTATTTTGGCCACATTCGCTATCCTTTGGTTGTGGATTTCTAGCCTTATTGCTTTGTGGTCAGTCATTAAACTTGGCTTTCAAATGCCTCACCATAATGTAAACGAAGCAGAACATATATAAGAGTCAAATTACCTCTTTGTAGGAAGAAGTCATTGTGAAGATGATAAAGGAAATATTAAACTCAGGCATTAAAATATTTATGCATCGATCATCTCATAATAAATTGACAAATTAAATCAATTTTTTATATCTGAAGTGAATCTGCTCATTATAAAAATGAGAGCTCTTCTTGGATGTTTATTAAAACAGGAACAGAAAGATCAAACAGAAGCATTAACTAGGTCTATCTTTGGTGCACAGCAAGTTTTTTGTGGATAAGAAAGTGAAGCAACTGAAGGATAAGAAGAGTTATATAAAATAAAATCCATTAATTTCCAGGAATTTATTGTTGATCAGACAGTTGTTTTGGTTATTTACTGCTGTGCAAAGAACCATTCCAAAACTCAATAGCTTACGCAGCAGTCATTTTATTATTCTGCGTTTGGTGTCAGGAGTCAGGGTAGGGTACAGCAGGGTGATCTTCACCTCCATGTATCATTAAATGAGGTTATTTGGTGGTATTTGGATAGTGATGACTGGTCTCCAAGCTCTGAGAAAGCTTCACTCACAAATGGGGCACCCAGGCAGTCATGGCAGAAGGCAGAGTCTAGCAGAGACTGTCTGTCAAAATGCCTATACAAGGTGTCTCCAGCAAGGCAGCATCAGAGTAGTCAGATATTTTGCACTATGGCACAGGACTCTCAAGAATATATTCCAAGTTATCTCAGTGGTGGTTACAAAGCTTCTTATGATATAGTCTCAGAAATTCCAGAATATCACTTCCACCACATCCTGTTGTTCAAGTAAGTCACTAAGTCAGTCCAGCTTCAAGGGGAAGAGGATTGTACTCCATCTTTCAATGGCAGGAATAGTAATGAATGTGTGTCCATTTTAAATTTTACTATAGTGTTAACACCAAAAATACTGGAAACAATTAGCAAGACAGCAGCTTTATGACTCCTCGTAAATGTATGTAAGATCCCACTGTGCAGTCTGAGGTCATCATTTGCTGAGAGAAAGTTGTCACAGAGTGATCCAGGTAAGATGTCAACGTAGTTTCAGAACGGTCTTTGTTCCTGGGTCTGTGTGTTAGAGTGCATGTATGCGTCTAGGCTTCCTAGTACTGACCTTAGTCTTTGAAGGATTGGTAACTATTGGTGAAGCAACTCCACAATGGATAGTACTAAAATATGACAGCCTTTCCAACTTTTCCACCTCATTGCCCATTCTCCCAGGGAAACACTTTGGAAGTTTATGGAAGGAAGCCAACTGTCATTTTTACTTGTAAGTATTGTGTTATTTGTCTAAGCCTGGTGGCCAGTGGTTACTGCCATGATTCCATGATTATGTTCTTTTTTTTTCAGTTGGAGTCTCACTGTGTTGCTCTGACTGGAGTGCAGTGGCCGCTCCCGGCCATCGCAGCCTCGCCTGCTGGGTTCCGGCCATCCTTCCACCTCAGCCTTCCAAGTAGCTGGAACTACAGGCACGCACTACCACGCCCGGCTAATTTTTTTTTTTTATTTATTGTAGAGATGAAGTCTTGCCAAGTTGCCCAGGCGGGTCTCGAACCCGCGGGCTCAGGCAATCCACTCACCTCAGCCTCCCAAAGGCGCGGGATTACAGGCTGAGTCACCGATCCCGGCTATGATTATGTTCCTGACAACCGTTTGGGGCTGCTGACACTAGCATTAACCAGAAATCACATGTACCCATGGAGAATATCACTGAATAGGTCCCACTGGTGGAGAGTATCCATTTACTGCAATGGGTTATAAGAAGACAAGCCTCTGTTCATCAGCAGCTGGGTCACAATTTCTGTTGGAAGGGCTTTGGGATGGTACTTCCCAGAAGGTGGAGGCACACAGGCAGCTGGCAGTGCCCCCTGGCTTCACCTCACCCATCCCTACTCCCGTTGCTACCCTCACACTCAGCCTCTGTGGAGTTATATCCCCTCTTCCAAGTCCAGTCTTCTCCCACTGTACTCTTTAGGTCAACATCTTCTAAACAAACCCTATCCAAAACCATAGGAAAGAGGAAATCATCTTGGAAAACAGAAATTATGGGCTATAACTCAAGTTCAAAGGTATGGTTTTTGACCCCCAACCAACTACAGTCTTGACCCAAAAGGCTGGACTGAAGCTCCAGTTTAGCATTTTGTTTCTCCTCCAACTTGTCTTTCTGATTCCCAGGAGATGTGCTTATGTGTCACCTTATTTGGTTTGCTAGACAAATGCAAAAGACGCTCTTTAATGCTAAAACACTTTCCCTTGATTTGATTCAAACCCCCTTGGTATTCATGGACCTCTTACCCATTGCTTTTCAAGGTCAGCTGGCAGAGCTGTGGGATATCTGAGGTCCAAGCTACAAACTCCATCCAGCTTTTGGTCTTTCTGTGGCTCACTAAAGAAACATCTGCCCTGCCACGAAGAGTGACTGGGTGACTGTGTTTGGTCATTAGGGAAGAATTCTCTGAGGATGCGGCATCTGAATTGGGAGAGGAATGCCAATAATCAACCATGGAATGGACTTGAGACAGGGATCTGAAATAACCATTTTCCATTCCATGTAAGAGAAAACAAAAATATTGAGGAGGGATATTTCCTTTCCAATTTTTTTCTATAAGACTGAACAAGTCCTAATGGCTGAACGGAAATTAATGGTACACAATGACTCTCTTAGAGTGAGAAAATTTCTTTACAGAGTTTTAATAAACCAGGGTTTTGTATACAACGGAGTGCCCTTTCCACCACTAGAGCCTGAAGCCATTTGGTTTAAAGGTTTCCAAAAGATTGGTTAACACCTCCCTGGAAGTGACAAAAAGGAAAGTCAGTGAGACAGTGGTGAAGAACTCAGGAGGGAAAAATGGCTGAACCAAGAAAGTTTGAACTCTTTGGCTGTGTGACTCATATAAAACAACCAAGGTTTTGTCAAGGGAAGGCGTTGGATGACATGGAGGAGAAGAGTCCACTGAACATCCATGATAAACTAGCTGGCAGGAAAAATTGTCAAAACATCTAGTGTCTGAGCAAAGGGCCAGGGGTTTCTGTTCTGGATACACCCAGGAAAACAAACAGCTTTGGATCTTGTTGACTGGAATTGGATACAAGAGGATTACACCCTACAGATGGAAGAACCTCCCCAGAGAGCTCCAAAACCTGGGGGTGGAGAGAGAGAGAGAGAGATAGAGAAGCCAACTCTCTCTGGAGAATGGAGCAAGAACAGCCTAGGATCCTCTTAGCTCTTTCACCAAGACCCTGCAGCAGAGAGAGGTGGGGCCAGGCCACGATGCCTGCCAACAGTGAGCCCCCAAAAACTCTGCTCTTCTGCTCATCTGGTCACTGAGAGCGAACCTGCTTCCCTCTCAGGTGCATTCTTCCCCATGGAGGACTCTTGGAGCACCAGAGAGTCTGTCCCACCCTTCCCCTGTCAGCAGCAGACATCAGAGGGCCAGATGCTGTCCCCTCATCTTTGGAAAACCTAGGCATTCTCCTCCTGGTTTTCCTCAACAAGTGAAAGGACTCGCTCTGGAGTAGGGAAAAGAGAATGGGATTTGGAGTGAGGGAACCTGGATTTGGATCTTGGCTTTCCTTAGACTGAATTCCTTGTTCCAGGACAGAGTTTCAACAAACGAAGATTTTGTGTGACATGAAGTAACTTCCCACCATTCTGTAACTTCACCTAGACCTTCTGGGCAACCTAGCAAATTATTTCCCTTCTGACAGTGGGTTTGAGCCACTGTCCCTGCGTCTGTGATTCTTCTGTGGAGCTCTTTCATTTCGAAATGGGGTCTCACTCTGTCGCACAGGCTGGAGTGCAGTGTCACGATCAAGGCTCACTGTAGCCTCGATCTCCTGGGCTCAGGTGATCCTTCTACCGCAGCATCTTGAGTGGCTGGGACTACAGGTATGTGTCACCAAGCCCAGCTAATTTTTTCCATTTTTTTGTAGAGATAAAGTTTTACTATGTTGTCCAGGCTGCACTCCTGGGCTCAAGCAATCCTCCTGCCTTGGCCTCCTAAAGTACTGGGATTACAGGCATGAACCAGCACGCCTGGCCTCAAAACCTTGTTTTCTGATTATTTCATTGATAGTATCCATCATCTTAGGAGAAACCTACCAGCCTTGCTTGTCCGGTAACAACTCTGTAAGCCCAAGTGAAGAATCAGAGACTTACAGTTTTGGTTGAGCAGATTAGAAATAGGCTAGAGTTGTTACTTAGTCAAATCTCAAATTATAAGCAGCTGTCAGGAATGTGTGTGCTGGGTAATATGTGAACTCTTGGCAAGCAGTTTTATGTTCTTTGCAGCAGAAGCCTCTTGTGTCCCACACCATACCCCCTTGGCTTATGTCTGATTTCATCTGAGGTTTCAGTGCACATTTCTGGGTAAGCTTGACAATATTCCACCTCAACCATCTGCCTGGACCTTCTCTAATGTCATGGCAGCCCGCTCAACCTGCATGAAAACACAGCCTGGCAGCAAGGTGAGCCAGTGCTCCTAGGGGCAGCCCTAAAAGCAGGTGGAAGCCAGGAAATAAATACTCCAGCTGCCCTTGGCTCAGCCAGGCTCTTCCGGGAGATTTAGGTAGATAGATCTAGAGGCTTTGGCTGAATCGATCTCCTGTTGCTCCCCATTATGACCTTCATAACACATTCTGATATAAGCTTTTCTTCCTTCTCTGTCTCACATCTCTCTCTACCACTCTTGCTTCCTGGGGATCACCTCCTGGGGAACGCGGGATACTGACTTCAGCAGATGATCACGTGCTAATTCTGGAAACCTGTGGGTATGTTATTTGGCATGGCAAAGGGGATTTTGCATGTGGGATTAAGTTAAGGATACAAATACTTCGGCGTTGGCTTAATGTAATCACAAGAGTTCTGGTAAGAGGAAGGCAGGAGGTTCAGAGAAAAAGATGTGGTAAAGGAAATAGAGGTCGGAGGGATGCAGCCATGAGTCAAGGAATGTGCGTAACCTCTGGCAGCTGAAAAAGGTAAGGGATGAATTCCTCCCTGGGTTCTCCAGAAAGAATGCAATACTGCCCATGCCTTGATTTTTAGTTTCATGTATTCGTTTAATAGGACTGTTCTAACAAAGTGCCACAAACTAGATGACTTAAAGCAACAGAAACTTATTGTCTCACGGTTCTGGAGGTTAGAAGTTGGAAATCAGTCAAGGTGTTGGCAGGCCGTGCTGTCTCTGATCATTGTAGGGAAAAATCCTTTCCTGCCTCTTCTAGCTTTGGTTTGTTGGCAATCCTTGGCATTTTTGACTTGTAAGTGGATCACTACCATCATATGGCCAGCTTCTTCCTGTTTGTCTCACATTATCTTCCCTCTGTGCATGCCTGTCTCTGTATACAAATTTCCCCCTCTTATAAGGACATTCGGATTCGATTAGGGCTCACCCTAATGACCTCAGTTCAACTTGATTACCTCTGTAAACAGTCTATTTCCAAGTAAGTTTGAATTTTAAGTACTGGGAGCCATGACTTCAAGATATCTTTTTTGAGGGTACAATTCAACTCCTAATTTCCTATAAGATTCACTTCAGACGTATGGATCCATAACTATAAGATAATGAATTTGAGTGATTGTAAGCCATTTTTCACAGCAGCAGTAAGAAATGAAAACACCAAATAAACTACTTGCATTTGAGTCCTTATCTCTGACTCTGCTTTTAGGCATCTCTGTATGCAGGCATGCCTCGTTTTATTGTATTTCACTTGATCGCACTTTACAGACATTGTGCTTTTTACACATTGAAGGCTCGTGGCAACCTTTCCCGAATCTAGACTTCCATGAGGTCTTTGTCAGGGTGGGCGCGGGCTGTGTGGTGTGACTCAACTATGGGTGCGGGGCCTTTGGCTCAAGATGATTGTGTTTTGTTGTCCTTTCAGCTCATGGTTGGCTGTGATAGGAGGTCACAAGGCCTGATAGCAGAAGGCAGCAGGCAGCAGGGAAGTAGTTTCCAAACTTTCCTTTTAATAACAAGACACCTAGGTTAAAAAAGAATAATAAAGCATGTGAAATATCAGCATAGAAAGTAGATAAAAGTAACATTGTTTCCATTGAATTCAGAGAATGAGTGGTTTTCAGAGTTTGTACTATTATGTGGAAACTAGACAGACCTGGCTCAAATATTGGGGCGCATTTCCCTACTTGGGGCAAGTCACTTTACCCCACTGAGCCTCAGTTTATTTTTGTATAATTAATTGAGCTTAATTATATATCCCTTCTCTGGAAAATCATGAGTTTTGGACTTCACACAGGTAAAGCTCTTGGCATGACCCTTGAAACAGTGGGAGCTAAAAAAGGGTAGTTTTTATTTATCATTTTATGTTACTTTTACATATTGTTAATATAGTAATGTTCTTTATTTTATGTTGTTTATTTATTTATTTTTATTGTAGAGACGAGGTCTCGCCAAGTTGCCCAGCTGGTCTTGAACCCGCAGGCTCAGGCAATCCACTCACCTCAGCCTCCCAAAGTGATGGGATTATAAACTGAGCCACCAAGCCTGGCCAGTAATGCTCTTTATATTTATCATTATATCTTATTATTTATTACCAGATTATTATCATATGATAGGTCAGTTTAGCCCTAAACCATTAGGATTAAGCCAGGCTTGGTAAGCAAGGACAGTGGAATCTCAGAGTCTATCAGTTAACTGTGCTTCCAAGCAATGTTGCATAACAAACCAGTCCAAGACCCTGTGGCCTAGGACAGCAATCGTTTATGTTCCATGGGTCAGCAGTAAGTGAATGCTGGCTGAACTCTGCTTCTAGTGTCTCATCTTTCTCTAAGTACCAGCACGTTGACTCTTCTGAGTCCAGTGGGCTAACTGGGCACATTCTTTTCATGGCAACGGCAGAGGCACAAGAGGGCAAGCCCAATCACTCAGGAGAGCATTTGATCGTGTCATGCTCGCTAAACTTCCATTTATCAAAATAATTAATGTGTCTGAATCTGAAGTTGAGGATCAGAGAAATATATTCCCCCCACTTAATTGAGAGAAACTTCAAAGACACAGGGTATCGCAAACGGCACAAAGTCAGAGATAACCAGGTCCGTGCAAGTTTGTGTCTTTCACAATGTCAGACTTTTATTGATGATATCTTAATCATAAAAGCCACTCCACAAGTCAATCAATATTGCAAACCATTTGTAATAGTATACTTAATCACTTATAAATGTTATACATAAACATTCCATAACAAATGATGTAACATTTAACATCAAGAGAAAAGGGATAGGAAAAAGGCTTAACAAACTGGTCCAGGGAGAGTGAAGTGAACAGAGAGAATTAGCTTGGGCTGGTACGGGCAGCATGCCAACATATCTTGCAAGGAAGAGTCTTTGATGTGGGTAGAGTCTTTGGTGGCAAATACTGGGTGCTTGTCATAAGTGCTTATCATATGTGACAGAAAGATGATGTCTTTTAACACAGCTGTCCCGAACTGGTGAAGTCCTGTTCTTTTTGTGGTCACAAAGTCTTCTAATGAGAATTGATAATGGACTAACCTGCTTGATTGAAAACTGTCTTCATTGATTAGGCAAAACATCCGGTCCCTGTTGGTGTGATGCCTTTTAAAAGGTAAGAGGGAGTCTTCTTCTAAGACGGAGTCCCAGCCGGGCTCGGTGGCTCAGCCTGTCATCCCGCGCCTTTGGGTGGCTGAGGTGAGTGGATTGCCTGAGCCTGCGGGTTCGAGACCCGCCTGGGCAGCGAGACCTCATCTCTACCATAAATCAAAAAATCAGCCGGGCGTGGTAGCGCGTGCCTGTAGTTCCGGCTACTCGGAAGGCTGAGGCGGAAGGATCGCCGGAGCCCAGCAGGTTGAGGCTGCGGTGGCCGGGAGCGGCCACTGCACTCCAGTCTGGGCGACAGAATGAGACTCCAACTCAAAAAAAAGAAAAATACAAAGATGGAGTTACTTATGTCAAGGGTGCTCTATATGCATGACAAAGTATAGATAAAAATATAGGGTGACCATTAATGCATTGTCAGGGAGCATCTGGATTGGAGATGTCATTTGAAATTCTTGGAATCTCATGAAGAAGATCTGACAAGGAGCAGATAGCGATGTCAGAAGGGAACCAGAATACTTCAGAGTCAAGGAAATAAGGGGAGAGGGAGATTCGGGAAGTGTGCGATGCTTTAGAGAGGACCTAAAAGGTAGGGTTAGAGAAAAATCTTTATCATAGGGAATGCTGTTGATGACCTTGGGAGGCTATCTCAACAAACAGTTTGCTCAATTAATCTTTTAATAACCAGGCCGTGTTGGCTAATCTGCTCCAGAAATGAATGGGTGTTTGTCTTCATCCAAAGGGGACAAAGAAAACTTTGGTAAGTTATAACGCTGGCTCTTTAGGAACTATTTTGGTGTGCATTTTTAATACACATATTTATATGTTTTTCTGTGCAAACTATCCTTGGTGTAAGAAGAGAAAGATGTTAAATAAGCAATTAGAAAGGGGAAAAATAACATTTACTTCTTTAAGCTTAGTGATTTGTCAGTGCGTGCACATATCTAAAAGTAAACTGTGCTCTGAAATCCAAGTTCAATTAAACTGAAAAAATTAAGAAAGCACAATTGTCGATGAACTCATTCAGCAAATCCAGTGCATACAACATGCCAAAAATATTATCTAGCACAAGCTGCCCAATGTATACAGGTGGCAAGGATTTGGAAATCAGATTGCACTTATCAAGGGAAAATTCTGGGATTTCACAAGCACAGAGTCTCTTAAATTAGAATTCTGTTGGCAAATGCATAGCCAAAGTGGGAAGAACTTTTTCTATTTTTGTCCAATGCTGAGAGTATCTGATTTGGGAAAGCACATCTGTTAAAGAGCTTTTGTGGCTTTGCTTTGATAATAAAAGTTAGACTTTGATTTCGGCTAAATAGGAGAAGTCTTGCTGAATTTGTAATGGGTCTTAGAGCCCTGTTTTCTAATGTTTTCTTGACCATTTTCTTTTTATTTTTTGGATTTAAAAATCTTTTCATGAAGACTTTTTTAAAATTTTATTTTAGAATTGTGGGATGCAAGTGAGAATTTACTCATAAGTAGGTTGCATGCAGGTAAACTTTGACCCTCTCTCCCCCTGATAGCGGACCAAGTTCCCAGTGTGGTTCCATGTATACCCCTTCCTCCCTGATCAGTGACCAGCATCTACTGATCCCACCCTTTTGCTCATGTGACCAAGGATCAGGGCCTGCTTATGAGTGAGAACATGCGATGTTCAGTTCTTTGCTTCTTTGATAGTTCACTTAGTATTCTGCTCTGGAGTATTTTCTCAAAGGTTCTTTGAGTTGCCATAAAATTTGCATTTTCCCCTCTTGAGTGACCTGCACAACTTTTATCAGCCAACTTTTATCAGCCAGAGTAGATACAAATTCTTTATCAGAATACAAGACGAAAGGGAGACATAGGAAAGCAAACAACATGTACATGAGAGAACAAACACAACTTGAGGTAGCGAGAGAGTGCTCCTCTCTGCTTGAGAGGACTCTCTGTATAGGACGTTCACTGCCATGGGTCAAGACTGTTGGTAGGATCTGTCATTTTAGCTCAACGGTCCCCAACCTTTTGACATCAGGGACTGGTCTTGTGGAAGTCAATTTTTCCATAGACCGGGGCAAGGGAGGCAGTGGGGGAGGATGGTTTTGGGATTATTCAAGCGCATTCCATTGATTGTGCACTATTTCTACTATTATTACATTGTAATAGATAATGAAATAATTATACAACTCACCATAATGCAGAACCAGTGGAGTGAGCTTGTTTTCTTGCAGCTAGATGGTACCATCTGGGGTGATGGGACACAGTGGCACCTGCAGTGTGTTGCTTATATCCAGTCAACACACCATTGCCCCCCCCCGCATAATCTCATTTGCTATAACTGCAGAAAATCCTGCATCACAAACATAGGATGTTGGAAATGGAAACAGGCTTCTCAGTGCTGATCTGATAGGAGGGAGAGCTCAGGCAGTAATGTGAGCCATGGGGAGCAGCTGTAAATGTAGATGAATCTTAGCTTTTTGGCCCACTGCTCACCTTCTGTTGTGTGGCCCTGTTCCTAACAGGACACAGACTAGTATGGGTCTGTGGTCCGGGAGTTGGGGACCCCTGCTTTAGTTCATGGCTCAGAGCCGTGGGTATCTTTCAGACTGTGAGAAAGCAAACTGCGTGTTGTAGTGTATAATTGTATATTATATAAACACATACATCATACATATATAATCTGTATATAATATATACGTTCATGAAAATATAGATACATTTTCTATTTTTTATTTTTTTGAGTTGGAGTCTCACTCCGTCGCCCGGACTGGAGTGCAGTGGCCACTGCTGGCCACCGCAGCCTCGACCTGCTGGGCCCCGGCGATCCTTCCGCCTCAGCCTTCCAAGTAGCCGGAATTACAGGCATGCGCTACCACGCCCGGCTGATTTTTTGATTTATTGTAGAGATGAGGTCTCGCTGCCCAGGCGGGTCTCGAACCCGCGGGCTCAGGCAATCCAGTCACCTCAGCCTCCCAAAGGCGCAGGATTACAGGCTGAGCCACCGAGCCCGGCTTATATATACACGTTTTAAAATCCTTGCACTTCACTCTCCTCTACTAACGAGTCCTCATGGACGGGGTCCCCAGGCCCCGGGTCACTGATGGGGCACCCCATCCCCACCCAGCCCATCTCTCAGGCTGCCTCAGGTGCCAAGGCTAGGGGTTCCAGTGTTCGTTTCTTTCTTTGCACGTTCTTTATTGTTTATTGCATGCCTTGCAGGACTAGTTATGTAACATGCAGGGGTCTTAGCACAGAACAGAAATACAGAACCCTTGTTCAAAAATTATCAAGACTATAAAGACAGTAACAGTAGTTCATTAAACTAAGTGCAGTGAGTGTGAGACTGTCCAGGTTGCACACCCATGACCCTTCCCTGGCCACACTCTTTAGAATTTGATCTCTCTGTTACATCACCTTTACACCCCACTGCACAGAAACAGAAATGTAGTAGGTACTGGGAGAATATGTTTTGTGGAATGGTATTAATTATTCACCAAGTTCTGTAAAAAGTGACTCCTTTGATAATTTCCTTTTTGAAAATTCTATCAATTTTCATTGAGAACACATGCAGTGCAAAATGTATGCAAATATTTAAGTGGAAGAGCAGGTTGTATTGTATATTCCATGTACTGCATGTATATGTTCATTTTTCTTCATTTCTTTTCTTTCTGTTCCTCAATTAACTCAGTTTCAGTTGTCCTGTCTTCCAGTTCACCGATTCTTTCTTCTACCTGCTCAAATCTGCTACTGACCTCCTGGGTGAAGCAGAATCTTCATCTTCAGACAGTGCTGTGACAGTGTCTCTTGTTTTCTCATGGGTCATTCTTCCAGGCCTTTCTGCTGGATACAGCTACTTCTTCCAGGTCCTTCTGCCTGGTCTTGCGAAATGTACTGCCCTTGCACATTACAGACTGCCACCTGGTTTCTCTCCTGCTTCTGCCAGAAGCTATTTCTCTTCCTGGTATAGACACTCCAAGCTGCTCAAGCAGATGATATTCTATGGAGAGGTGGGAAAGGAGACCCAACTTCCTCATGTTAAATTTGTTGGGGAAGCATGGAAGTGGTGCATCTCATGTATGCATTTGCAGTATTCACTTTTTTTTTGATTGTCCTCTCTTACCTACACATTCATACACTCACATAAAATTTGGACACAGATTAAGATGTGGAGATACATTTTTGTTACATGATGCTTGACTTTTCTGCCAGCTCAAGGTTGTCTCACTCTCCCTTTTTTACCATAACACTTTTTAGGCCCTCACGGAAGGCCACACTCTGACTGGTTTATCAGACTGGCTCACACAGTCCTCCCCCACTATGGGGCATGCAGACCATACCTCCCCTGTTGTTTCTTCCTCCTCAGCTCCATGAAAATTTAAGGACATTCATTGTTTTCTCTTAATGTCACCTGAAGTCTATTCAGGCCATCTGGGAGAATGAATGGCTCACTTAGTAAAGTGGAGAGGCTGTTTGTATTGTAATTATCCAAACTTATTTAAAATGTTTTATGTATTCAAGGTTTTAGATGGTTGTCATGTTTGCTCAGAATCCACATTTAGGAACGTAGTATACCTGGGTATGCATATTTGTCATGTCCTGACGGGTCATATTGGCCAGAATAAGAGGGAACAGAAGACCATGTTTAGGCAAAGATTTTGTTCCAGGCCGTCACCCACACAGTTGTAGATTTAAAAAAGCTCATAAATAAGAATATCTAGGTTGTGAGTTTAATCCATGATGATTAATTCACAGGTTTTGCCTTTTAAAAGTTGAAAAATGCTTCATATCAAAAAATAAACTTTAAAACTTCTGACAAGTTTTTAAAAAGACATTTGAAAGAAAAGCTAACAATGCCACCTTAAAGCCAACACTGCTAACAGTATTTATATTGTGTTTTCTATATGCCAGGCACTGTTTTAAGTACGTTACAAAACATAAATTCATCAAACCTACAGAATAGCCCTAGGATGTAGGTTCTTTTGGTTATTGTTCCCTACTTCACATCCAGACAGTGTTCACCTGCTCTTTTGCAAATAACACACACCTGTTTAGAGAAATGGGTCATAACATGCACAAACATATTTGTTTTTATTAAAATATGTGTATTATTTCAAAATATAATGGTCAGCATGATTTTCTTCATTAGACATCAGCAAATTAGTGACTTATTTAGCTAATAGTTCTCATGAGTCTTTTAGCATATTTAAAGTATTTTAAAAATAATTTGATATTTGTCTTAGAGAAGAGCTAATATAAGGATAATCGATCATTTTGTCAGATTAACTGACCCAGTGAAGACAATTGACATCAATTAAATAAGCAATTGGAAAAAAGAGCAAAATCAACATCCTGACTCTCAATTATTTGGCCTCTGAAAGACTGTTCATGTACATTGGCCAGTTGAAAGACACTAACCAGCTTGTACAACCATAAATTATTCATATATATCATTCATTATATATAGTTAATGGCATGCATATAGCCTGGATTTTCTGGTTTGCTAACTATTCTGTCCCCATAAATATACTCCTCGTTGTCAAACCAAGTATCCTGATATTTGTTTCAAAAGCTGTGGGCACTATATAATATAATAAATATCCATAAACATGATTGGGCATTGTTTTGATTGATACAAACTAGAATTCTCCTCCCAGCAATCAGTAAATGGTACTAGGTTCTTTATTTTTATTTTTACTTTTTGAGTCAGAGTTTTACTCTGTCGCCCAGGCTGGAGTGCAGTGGCATGCTCACGAACACCGCAGCCTCTACCTGCTGGACTCGAGGCGATCCTTCCACCTCACTCTTCCAAGTAACTGAAACCACAGGTGTGCACTCCCACACCCGGCTAATTTTTTGATTTATTGTAGAGATGAAGTCTCACCAAGTTGCCCAGGCTGATCTCGAACCCCTGAGCTCAGGCAATCCCTTCATCTCAGCCTTACAGGCTTGAGCCGCCATGCCTGGTGGTAGCAGGTTTTAAAAACATGAAACATTGCTTTTGAAGTATAAGCCACAACATGCGAAATATTTAAGGTCAATGTTCCAAAATAGGACCCAAAGGAGTACCAGTTAGGATAAAGTCAGTGGTGATAAGAGATGTATATAACTGCCCTCACCAAATTTCAGGCAATGTATGCAGAACTCCTTATGTTTTTTAAAAAAAATTTGACCCTTTTTGCAGATATAATTCTTTGTCATCTTTTTCGGAGGGCAGAAATCTTCTCCTGGTAATTCCATAAGTATGCCTTCTACGAGATAAAAAATGAAAGTGACACAAAGAATACAAATGAGCACAGGACCAGATGCATGCCAGAAGCCATTGGACATGTTAATTTTCGGAGCCGTTGGCCTGGTAGACCTACTGGTGTAAATATACTTTTACCTTTTTATATATTTTCAGGTTTTGAGAGAAATTTAGGGGCCAGGTGTAGGTTGGTTTGAACTCTGACTTCACCAGCTCAACAGCTTTGTGACCTGCCGGTTATTTAATGAACATTTAGAATGTAAACATCTAGTGCTCAGGACAAGTAGCTGAGGGGAGGAAGGGTAGGAACTAGGGGAGCAACTTCCCTTGAGGAGTTTCCTTTAGAGTAGGGCTCTTGAAATCATCATCCAGATGTGGCCATGGTGAAGCTCTGATGCAATCCTTGCTTTTGGAAGCAGGGATATTGGGAGCCATGTGGGAAATGGTCACATAACCAACTGCAAAACACTTCCAATGTGTTAGGCACTCTTCTATACTCATTCCTGGGAGTGGGCTATTAAGGTAGATACTATTTTCATCATCCTTATTTTACAGAACAGGAAATGGAAGCACTGCCATGGAAAATAATTTGCCTGAGGTCATACAGTCATGGTGGTGGAACTGGGGTTTGAACACACAGAGTCTGGCTTTAGCGTCTGCGTGATAAATCTTGCACCAAGTATCTCTCCCAGAGAAGGGAATCAAAGGATAGTGATTTTCTTGGCTTCCTCCACCACCTACCCTGAGGTGGTACGTCCTACTCTGGTGTTGGTCCCAGGGTGTTTTCTTACAGATGAAATGGGAATGCTGACATTTGCCTCAATGATTGTTAGTGTGATTAAACAAGAGGATGTATGTTGCATATCCACACAGAGTTGCTGCTCAGTGGAAAAGAAAGAGTAATAAAGTTCTTGAGTTATCTTGAGATACTCTATGAGATACATATATATTTTTTTCATAATCAATATTTTTTATTATGGTTTTGTGGGGTACAGTTAAGGGTTGGGTGTACAATTAGGTTTCATTCAGGCACCCTGTTGATAAGAGGTGTTTCCCCATCCCCAGACAGATATTTGCTACTGTTAATCCCATCCCCCTCCCCCCCATAGTTTCCCAGTACCGTCAGTCATTTTCTATGAGATATTTTTAAAAGGTTAATCGACTGAATAAATTCAGTAGCAAAACCCAGAAGTCCTCAAGTCCAGATTTTTTTTTTGCTTAAATTTTATCATTCTTATTTTTATTATTCTCAGTATAAATTACCTTATGATTTTTCTGATTTCCAGAGTAATACATGCTCATTGTAAAAAATAAAAAAAATCAGATAATCAGAAAACTATAAAAAAGACAGTGAAAATCCCTGTAATACTATTACTGAGATAAAATGGATGTGAAAATTTCACTGTATATCCCTTGACTTTTTCCTATGCATTTGTGGGTGTATGTGCATGTGTATGCCTACAAGTTTTGGGGGGAAATGGATGAAATTATACCAATCTTGTTGACTTGGATCTTTTTCCTTAAAGGAATGTGGACATTTTTCCATACCTATAGATATCATTCTATGTCTTCATTTTTAATCATTACAAAATGCCTTATCGTGTGTGTGTTTCACAATTTACTTAAAAATTTCACTATTAAATTTGTTTGATTTATTGCTATTATAAACAAGCCTGGAAGGATAAAAGGTAAATCTATGCAGTCTTGTGTGATTATTTCCTTAAGATAAATTCCTAGAAACAAAATTCTTTGGTCGAACAGTATATGTGTTTTTAAGGGTTTTAATTTATTTTTTCCATTTCCATCCCTCCTCCCTCAAATTATTGCACTATTTTTTTTCATTCTCATCAGTCTGACAAAAAAGTGCTCATTCCTTAAATACTTGTCAGCATTAGATTCAGTGACATTGAGAATTCACTTATATTTTTTTACAACTGTTAAAAAAAAGAAGTTAAAAAAAAGAAAGAAAAATAATAAATGGAAATTTTATTGTCTTATTTTGCATTTCCTTGCTTACTACTAAAGTTGCATTTTTTCTTAGGTCTGTTTACTAGTCACTGGGATTTTTTCCTTTGGGGGTGACCAATCATGCCTATTTTCCTATTTTCCTTTATTTTGGTTATAAATGCTTTTTGTATGTTGAGAATATGAACTCTTTGCCATGTTAAAAGTGTTTTTTCTATTTTTAATTTGTCTTTTCATTAGGTATGTATGATTTTTCTAACCATACAAATGTTTAGAGTTTTATGTATTTATGTCAGATTCTGCATTTGATCTCAAGCTTATGAAGTGCTTCTCTACATGAAGAATATCAAAGCATTTACTTTTATTAATTTTATATTAAAGTTTTTAATCTCCCTGAAATTTGTTTAATAGAAGGTTGATATGGCCAGTCCTATTTTACCCCCACATTAAGCCATGTTTTCTGATGCTTCAGAAATGCTTAATATTTTTAGTGGGGCTCTAAAGAAAAAAAAAAAAGATGCTATACTTTTCAGATGAAAATGAAGTATTAGCATTCATAGCTTATAAACATGTTTTTTCTCTGTAGAAGTGCTGAATTCATAGATGGTCTGTCTTGTTCTTGTCAGCCTTGTCACCAAGGCTATCTTTCTCTAAGATCTGGAAAAGTTTTTTTCTTTAACTAAAGTCTTGACATTGGCTTTGAGAACATCAGCCTTCATATAACAATTAAATCGAAAAGCCCTTGGCGGTAGTGAACAAATGAAGACAGCAGAAAATCTTTCTTCTGAGTCCCATAGAAGTGAAACAACCAAACCAATAATTGGCTTGAACACATGTTGAAAAGCCTTCTGGGAAGGGCAGCAGTTGGGGGCAGTGAGAGTGACGGAGGCTGTTTATGTGACACATCACTGCTCACACCTCATTAACTATCATGGCTGCAAGTTGGGTGGATCTCACTTGCTGCACAGCCTGTATCAAGCTCAGGACACCTGGAAATGTCACACTGGAAAGGAGATCACACAAACCCTTGCCTGTTGCAATGGAGTGGCAACTCGTTGTCAGAAAATCCTTTCTTCTGGTCTAGCTGATTTGTGTTCATTGAATTTTGTGGGGTCCCCTCTGAAAACTGGTCCTGCAGCTGGTCCTGCAGGCCATAAGATAGCAGACATTGTCCTCTAAGCGTCTCTTCATTCACACGTGAAGCCTCTTTCTATTTGGACAAAGTGACCATGTCCTCATGTTCTGAACTGATTATAAAAATGAACATGAGAGGAACAAACAGGATGTGGCATCAGATTTTCCAGAGGCCCAGACAAAATCATTTCTTTCTTTTCAAATCAGAGGATAATTAAAAACATAGAATGTGAGCTGGTCACAGTGGCTCATGCCTATAATCCCAGAACTTTGGGAAGCAGAGGTGAGGGGATTGCCTGAGTCCAGGGGTTTGAGACCAGCCTGGGCAACTTGGAGAGACCTCATCTCTACAATAAATTAAAAAAAAAAAATTAGCTGGGTGTGTGGTGCACACTTGTGGTTCCAGCTACTTGGAAGGCTGAGGCAGAAGGATTGCCTGAGCCCAGCAGATCAAGGCTGCAGTGGCCGTTGAGTGTGCCACCGCACTCCGGCCTGGGTGACAGAGTGACTCCTACTCAAAAATTTTTTAAAAAATTAAATAAATAAATAAGCAAACTCATAAAAAATAGAATGTGCCATATTTCCCCTGGTCTCTGTTCAAAATAGGACCCTGTTGATTAAATTTTATTCTATATTGCTTTGCGAAAGAATGTGTATCTATCCACTTGGTATTCATTTATTTGTTCAATTGATGTTTATTGAACACACAGTATACAGAAGAACTGAAACTGGTATCTGAGTTTCTGCCAAGTATTGTGTTAGGTGCTTTTATAGATATTTCCTCATTCAATGTGCATGAGAATTTTGTGAGAGAGGTATTATTATACTCATATGAATTGTGAAGAAACCAAGACCCAGAGAAATTAAGTGATTTGTTCAAGGATTCCTAGCAGATAGGAGTTGAAATTGGGATTCAAATGTCTATGTCTTAGAGTGCATGACTTCCTTTTTTTCTTTCTAGTTCAGGGGAGATTATTCTTTTAAACATTATCTTTTTGGCAGGGTGTGGTGGCACAAACCTGTAATCCCAGCACTTTGGGAGGCTGAGGCTAGAGGATGGCCCAAGCCCAGGGGTTCGAGACCAGCCTGGGCAACATGGTGGGACCTCGTCTCTACAAGAAAAAAAAAAAAAATTTAGCTGGGTGTAGTAGTGCATGCCTGTAGTTTCAGCTACTTGGAAGACTGAGGTTGAAGGATCGCCTGAGCCTAGCAGGTCGAGGCTGTGGTGGCTGCAAGGCTGTGTGACAGAGTGAGACACCAACTCAAAAAAGAAAAAAATAGAAATAAAAAAATTATCATTTTATTTCTCTCAATTTTAGTTGCCTCATTGTGGGAGAACATTGTTTACATGACTATTCTTTGAAATTGTTGAAGACTTCTCTGTGACCTAGTACACGCTATGTTTCTATAAATATTCCAAGTTGACTTGGAGAGATTGTATGTTTTCTGCTAGTGCAGAGTTATATATAATCCATTAGATCAAGTTTGTTAATTTGGTTGTTTAAATCTTCTCTATCTTTTAACCTTTGGTCTGCTGTATCTGTCAGAAAATGTTAAGATCGCCCACCATGATTACGTATTTGCCAAATTCTTCTTGTCATCCTGTTAGTTTTGCTTTATGTATATTTTAGGCTATGCCAGTAATTGCACACACATTCATAATTTTTATATTTTCTTGGTAGATTATTCAAGTCAGTATTATATGAGGTTCCTCTTTATCCCTCTTAATGCATTTTTCTCTTAATTTCTATTTGTTTTATCCAAATATTGCAGACTAGCTGCTATGCTAGTTTTGTGGATATATGTACACACACACATACATAAAATGTATATACACACACACATATATATTTTTGATCACCTGATCTTATGCCTTTTTGTGTGATTTTGTTTAGGTTTGCTTTTGGTAACCAGTTCAGGTTTTTATTTTTAATGCATTTGGACAAATGTTATCATTTAATAGCAAGTCTGAATGCAAGCACTGCTGAGGCAGGACTGGTTTTTTGCCACCTGATTGTGTGCTCATTCCTCGACTTTGTTCCTGTCTTCTCTTTCCTGCTTTCAAATGGATTGCCACACTTTTACATATTCCCTTTTCATTCCCCTGCTGGTTTGCAAGCTAGAAGACTGCATTTCTCTTTTTTTATTGGTTACCCTTGACATTTTAACTCACATATTTAACAAAATGGTTAACTAGCAGTGTGGCAAGTTATGTCAAATTTCTACCTTTCTGCCAGAAGTGACATGAACCTCCGTGTGCTGAAATGACTTGATGACTGTCACCCCATCTTGTTATTTTGTGTAGAGTTTTGGCTTTAACTTTTGTACCATCTCACTGTCCTCCATCTTTGTCTGTAGGTCTGCCCTTCTGTCCATTTCTCTGTCTGTCCATCTGTCTCCCCTCTTGCACTCACCGGTCTTGCTCACCCCTTTGCCAGGGTTCTAGCTCTGCAGTTTGTATTTCTCTTCAGTTTCTGGTCCATGGACATGTTTGTCTTGTGTTGGAATCTGGCTGTGACTTCTTTTCACTTAAAAAAAAAAATCTGTCATTGTTGTGTATTTGGAATAGCAGGAGTGTGTCAGAGCTTGCAGTTAGGGAGTGGTCCTGGCTGGAATTCTCTAGAATTATTTTTAAAGTGTCCTAAGTAGTCCTTAGAGGTCTTAGGAAAAGACTCCTGATTGAGAAGTGCACAGTTTTGTTGCTATTTGTGATCTTGTATTTGAATGACTCCCAGTTCTACAGTTCCTTATTTTTACCTATCACTGAGGGCTATTTACTATCAGAATGGTCCTCAGCATATAACACGCATCTGTAAAACGACAGGATGCCATGTGACTGCAGACCAGCCGTTGCAAGTGAAGAGCAGATTGCATTTCAGTTTCTGGTCACCCCTTTGGCAGGTGCCTTCGTGTAGCACGTAAACCAAATCCCCCTACCCAGTGACTCCGTTTACCAGGAACCTTCTCAGGGAAATTATTAAGGGTTACTAATGGCTGGTAGTCGTAAACTACAATGAATAGACTTAGAATTTACCAGTGGCACTTTCAGAATTCTTGCCAAAACACATCATTACTGTGCATCAGCACACAGTTTTCCTGTTTCTGTGAATGTGCTGATAGCCAGAATTCCTCTGGCTCTTGGACTTTGGTAAGAAAAAATTCCCATTTCCTGTACTGGGAGTTTTAAGCAGACCATTTTCAGGAGTCTCTCTAGCAATACTCTAAAGGGATCCCAGATCTTTTATCATAGCTTTTATCCTTTCATGTTATTCTCTAAATGTGAATCTAGGTAGAGGCAACAGAACCTTTATATTTTAATAGAAGTTAATATTAACCAGCAATAATCAAGATATTTCCAGGACACTCATATATATATATATATATATATATATATATTGAATTGGAGTCTCACTCTGTCGCCCAGGCTGGAGTGCAGTGGCATGCTCATGGCCACTGCAACCTCAACCTGCTGGGCTCAGGTATCCTTCCACCTCAGCTTTCCAAGTAACTGGAACTACAGGCATGCACCACCACACCCGATTAATTTTTTGATTTATTGTAGAGATGAGGTCTCGCCTAGTTGCCCAGGTTGGTCTCGAACCCGTGGGCTCAGGAAATCCTCTCACCTTGGCCTTCTAAAGTGCTGGGATTATAGGCGTGAGCCTCCGCTCCCAGTCTCACTCATGAATATTACCAGAATTGCACTGGTCTTTAATGATCAGCTTTCTGAAAAGAAAAATCCATGATTTATAGTGTATGCTGATTCCTGTCATGTACAAGCTTCCACCACAGCTGATTTCCAGCCATCACTACTGATGTCACTGCACGTGGAGTAAGGAAGACATATACAGTCGTCTTCTGCACACCTCTGGCTTACATTTATGAGTGTTACATAAGATAGGACATTGATACTTTTATTTCAGCTATTGGTGATAATTTTGCAACTAGAATCTGAAAGTTCAAAGAATAACCAGTCCAAAAAAGTATCTAGCAGGCAAACAATGACCATGAACTTGAGATCTTTCTTGTGCTTGAGTGTTAAACAGATCTGGGACAGTCAATAGTAATAAGAGAGAGCTAGACCTTAAAGCCGATGGCAAAGTCCATCTGTCAATTAGTTTATCTACAACCTGTAGAGATGAATGGCTCCTACTCCAGGGATATTATTTTAAAAAGAATATCGAACTTTTATTTAGAAAGTTTTCAGTGGTTTTCTAAATAAAGATATTATTGTAGATACTTGCATGTCTTCCATTTTCCCAATGTGCAATGTTTTTGCCCTCTCCAGAGGAATTTTGGTTATCTTTGCTACCTGCTTGTGGTATTTGTCTTTCAAGAACTGTTCTGCCAACCAAGTAGATCACATTTTTATGCTTCATGAGTTTGGTCTCATATTCAGTGTTGCGATCAGGTATAATACTTGGGACCTGAGAGCTTCCCTAAATTATCCATGTATGATTTTTGTAATTACAATAGCATGATAATTTTACTTTTTTCTTTTCATCTGAGAATGTTATAATGTTTTCCCGAACATTATGTTGACAGTATTCTGTGTTATTCAGCTAAGTGACAAACTGGGAATGCAGCATTTACTGCATTGAGTTTTATAATTCTAACAAAAACGTGGTGAAGCCAGGTTCGGTGGCTCAGCCTGTAATCCCGCGCCTTGGGAGGCTGAGGTGAGTGGATTGCCTGAGCTCGCGGGTTCGAGACCCGCCTGGGCAACTTGGCGAGACCTCATCTCTATAATAAATCAAAAAATGAGCCGGGCAGGTAGCGTGCGCCTGTAGTTCCAGCTACTTGGAAGGCTGAGGCGGAAGGATCGCCGGAGCCCAGCAGGTTGAGGCTGCGGTGGCCGGGAGCACACCACTTTCCCCCACCCTAGGCGACAGAGTGAGACTCCAACTCAAAAAAAAAAAAAAACTTGGAGAACGACGAATGTAATTTTTTTCTTTTCTATGTGCTTTCTTTCAGAAAGTTATTGCTTTTTACTTGAAAGTGGTAGGCAACTGGCAAGCATGCATTTAACTGAATATATTTGGGAACTCATCTTTTATAATTTTATCTCGAATGTTTTAGTAATTTTCTTCCACAGCTTCCTTTCTCCCTTTTTATTCATCTTCCTCTACAGTAACTACCCTGGGCTGCTTGATTTTTTTTCCCCTCTGTTGCAATGTTCCAGATTGAATTATGCTAAAGATATAAATATGGAATTTGCCTTCAAGCGAAAGTAAGCAAGTTCTCCAGTAGCAATGTTTCTTTAGTTTCCAATGTTGACAGATGACGAATGTTTTCAATGACTCCATATACTATACTTCATAGAGTACACATATTGGAGCAAACATCAGAATTTAAGTCAACATTTTTTTCCAAATGGTGGTTCTCAAAACATTCATCTAGAGACGGTAATAGCTATAGGAAGAGAAATGTGTTCCATGATCATATAAGTTTGAGAAACGCAGAATATTCTATTTTCTTTTGGCAATTTACAAGTACTTATTTGTACATTAAAGTCAGTAGTCTAGTAGTTAAAAAACCCCACAAGACTAGCAAAATCTCTCTCTCTCTCTCTCTCACAAACACAACTTGACACAATATTGTTTACCAAATATTCTGAGAAAAATTGTTTTATACCATATCTATAAATAGCATTTGAAAGAATGTTCTATGTAATACTAATTTGGGAAATTTGCTCTCAACTCATTGACTAATGATAACCATGTGTGGACTCTTGTAGGTTTTATTGTTTTCATGGTGAGAATGTACAGCATTTTTATACTGCTTAAGCCACAGGCCCTAAAACTCATTCCAAGAGTAAATAAAAATATTCTTGGATTCATCCATGTACACCGTGGTACATGTAGTTGAACAGAAATAAGATTATGTTTTATGAAAGAAAAGTTGAGGTACTTTTACATCTAGTGAACATTTCAAACATACGTCAAAGGAGAAAGTTTTATGTGTATATTTATTTCCTAATCAGTGAGAAGTATGGCAATTTGTTGGTGAAGTCATGTTTTTATGATTGTATGTTACTGGTTATCAGTGAAGTTGTAAGCACTGCAATTTTACACATGCAACTACATAGTGTTTTAGAGAAGATTTGGTTGAGCAATTAAAATTTGTGAATAAACAATTCAGAAGGCTGGACAAATCTTATTAAAGGGCTGAAATGTCTTGGGAGCAAAAACATCTTTCTTTTTTTATTTTTTAAGTATTTTTTATTTTGAATAAGTGGAGTACAATCCAGGGTTAGGTATACAAATGTTTGTTATGCAGGTACCCTTGTTGATGACCGTGCCCCCCCTCTCCTGACAATAAAACATCCTTTATAATCCTTATCTGGAGAAAACATAAATCAAAAGATTAAGGCCTATGAAACAGCTAAAGCCAGAAAGTAAAAGATGGTAATTTAAATAAGTTTTGATAACAGAAAAGCAAACAAACAAACAAAAAAATAAGCCCTGCCTACAGGGACATCACCTAAATATAAACACTGTTAATATTTTAGGGGTATTTCCTTTCCGTCCTTTTCTGTGTATTAAATTTTTTGTCTTGTTTGTTTTTAAACAGAGTTCAGACATATTTACTGTAAAAGTAATAGATCTTCGATTTCAGTGCCTTACACTTGCAAAAAAACCCTTCTAAGGCTTGGGAGAGACACTGGCAATGTGCCAACACGGTCACATGTCTTTGTAAACTTTGCAAAAGTAAGATTAATAAACAGAAATTGTTAAGCCTGCTGTCTTTTTTCCACTCAGACTTCCATCCACTACACTTCTCTCACCAGGTGGTGAGGAAGCGGCAGCAGGCATTTTTGGGATTTGGCTAAGAGAAGTTGTTTGTGGACACATTTAGTTTGGGGTTCAGTAGGCTGTGTTTACAGTCACTTTTGTGAATACGATGTCTATCTAGTATTCTGAATCTATGTTGCAGGGCCAGAAATTGTACTGCAATATGCATGTGTCCTTTGGGTGCCTGGCACTGAAAAACGTGAGTAGTGCAGGAAAAACAAGATCTGACATTTTTAGAGTCAAAAGTGTGTGGAAAAGTCTTCCAATCAGCACACATTAACAACTGTAAGCTCCTGATTCAATTCTCATTGATGCCTAGTCAGATCATCAGAGAATTTCAGGGAATTATAGTTCACGAGAATTGTAATTATACCGAATATGTAATTCAAAATTCTGCCATTTTCACTTACAAATCATATTGCTGGAATATCCCATATTAAAATGACCTTTGCAAATCTCTTATATGCTGCTGCAATATTCAATTCAGCCAAGATCAGCTTCACATTCTGTACTGACCTCCTACTGGGTAAGATGAACTGTGCTCCCCGGCATAATTCTGGGCCAACTCCAATGTGACTTTCCTTTCTCAATGCGCCTTTTCTGACTTTGCTTCTGCCTCTCAGGTTCAACGATTCCTTTTTCCTAGAATACCTCTTTTTTCAGTTTCTGCCTGATGAATTACTTCCTGTCTTTGAAGATCAGACTCTTCTTGTCTTGTCTTCTTTTTTTCCCCTTGCAAAGCCTTCCTTGACTCCATGAATAATTAGTGTTCCCATAGCACCATGGGTTTCCCATAATATGCATTTGTGATTGTTCTTGTATTGGATGATGGTTTTAATTTACCTATGAGTCTAACACTCCAGTTTGTGAGCACATAAGGAAAAGAAAAAAAAAACTTCTGTTATGCTTCACTCTACTGAAAATGTTGCCTTTTACACTGCCTGGAATATAGGGTTATAATACAATTTTGTTGAAACAAAGAGGAGGGAAGTATAGATATATATATTTTTTTTTTTTTTTGAGTTGGAGTCTCACTCGGTCGCCCAG
>NW_007022635.1:28499-31127 GCF_000164805.1 Carlito syrichta
TCGATCCTTCCTCCTCAGCCTTCCAAGTAGCCGGAATCACAGGCATGCGCTACCACGCCCGGCTGATTTTTTGATTTATTGTAGAGATGAGGTCTCGCTGCCCAGGTGGGTCTCGAACCCGCGGGCTCAGGCAATCCACTCACCTCAGCCTCCCAAAGGCGCGGGATTACAGGCTGAGCCACCGAGCCCGGCTGGGAAGTATAGATATTAGAGTCAAACCCAAAGATATATTAAACAGCAACCCGTCTTCTAATAGTGGGCATATTTTGAAGATCTTACCTTGTTCTTATTTGGATAATGATGAACTGTAAACCCTATTTTATTCTACAGTTATTTCAAAGTTTTTTAGGAGAAATATACAATAAAAGAGAAACACGCATATTTTAAAAGAAGTAACATTAGTGAGTATGTTAATTTCATTGATTTGGCTGTAAGTGACTAATATTTGTCTAAACCAAACAATGATAACTTAGACAAGAGACGTTTACTTTTTTCTCTTCTAAGTTCGGGCAGGTGGTCTAGGGCTGATGTGTAAGGGGAGAAGAGTGTATATCTCAGCTCCAGGAGAGTGAGAGAGAAGGACCAACTTGCTTTTCTTCCTTTTTCGTTCTATCTGGGCCCCTGGCTAATTGGCTGGTGCCTACTCATATTGAAGGTGGATTTTCCCCATGTAGTTTTCTCCTACTCACATGCCAATCTTCTCGGGAAACATCCTCACAGACACAGCCTTAGAATCATTGCCAGTTCTCGAAGTACTCCTTAATCCAGTTGAGTTAACATCTAAAATTAACCATCACTGTTAATCTTTTTTAAAATCTTCTTCAATATGATGTTCTTCAATATTATATTCTGAGTCTTTTGCCTTTACATACATAAACTTTTTTTTTTTTTTTTTTGAGTTGGAGTCTCACTCTGTCGCCCAGGCTGGAGAGCAGAGGCACCCTCCTGGCCACCGCTGGGCTCGACCTGTTGGGCTCCGGCGATCCTTCCGCCTCTGCCTTCCAAGTAGCTGGAATTACAGGTGCGCTACCACACCTGGCTAATTTTTTGATTTATTGTAGAGATGAGGTCTTGCCAAGTTGCCCCGGCAGGTCTCGAACATGCGGGCTCAGGCAATCCACTCACCTCAGCCTCCCAAAGCGCGGGATTACAGGCTGAGCCACCGAGCCCAGCTTACATATGTAAACTTTAAAATCAGTTTCTCAATATTCATAAAATTGCTTTCTGGGATTTCTTATTGGGGTCATAACATCTATAAATCAAGTTGGGAAGAATTGACATTTTAATGGTGTTAAGTCTTTTAATTCATGAACACAGGGTATCTCTCCATTTATTTAAACTTTCTTTTAGTTCTCTGATCAGAGTGTTATGGTGTGTGTATATATATATATATTTAAACCATATGTAAAAATATATATACTGGGGGCGGCAAAAATACATACATATTTTAAGTGATGTTATCTATGCATTACTTTTAGTTTGCCATAATCAGAAGTGTCTGGAGGCTTTGAGCACCTCTTGTAATTGCAGAAGTCAAACATGACCTGTATTTATCTTTTGTTATCTGTATATATTGATTACAATTTTAATACAGTTTTTCCTTTCTTAAAAGGCATAAACTTTTTTTTTGGCACCCTCTATGTGTGTATGTGTGTGTGTGTATACACATATATATTCATATGTATTTTTTTAGTCATATCTAAATCTTTCATTTCTTTGGGTGTTATGGTAAATTATACTGTGCTTTTAATTTCAAATTACATTTGTTCATTGCTAGGATAGGAAAGCAACTAACTTTTGCGTGTTAACTTTGTTTCTTGCAACTTTGCTAAAATAACTTACTAGTTACAAGAGTTTCTTTGACTAATTATATGGGATTTTTCTGTACAGACAGTTATGCCTCTATGAGCAAAGATAATTTTATTTCTTCCTTCTAAATCAGTAGACCTTTTTTTTCTTATTTTACTGGCTAAGATTTTCATTATGTTATTTAACAAGAATGGTGAACGAATGAGAACATTTTTGCCTTTTCTCCCTTGTTAGAGAGAAAGCATCAGTTTCTCACAATTAAATAGCATATTAGTTGTAGGTTTTTTTGGTAGATGTTCTTTATGAAGTTGATGAAGTTCTCTTCTATTTCTAGTTTGCTGAGAGGTTTTATAATAAGTGAATGTTGAACTTTTTTGTTAAATGCTTTTTATGGATCCATTAATATAAGGGTATAATATTTTTTCCTTTAGTCTGTTGATGTGGCACATTACATTAATTAATTTTCATGTAGAGCCAGCCTTGCATGCTTAGATATACTCACTTCATTGCTGGGTATAGTTTTAAAAAATGAATTATTGGGTTTAATTTGCTAATATTTTATAAAGATTTTTACATCTATTTTCATGAGAGATATTAGTTTGCTATTTTCTTTCTTGTAATGTCTTTATCTGATTTTGATATTAAGGTAATGCTGGCCAGGAAGAATAAGTTAGGAAATATTTCCTATGCTTCCATTTTGTAGAAGAGATTGCAAAACTTTGGTATCATTTTTTTTTTTTTTTTTTGAGTTGGAGTCTCACTCCATCGCCCAGACTGGAGTGCAGTGGCCGCTCCCGGCCACCGCAGCCTTGACCTGCT